>NW_017971444.1:901559-1052046 GCF_001907595.1 Talaromyces atroroseus
CACAGTGAGCCTACCTACACCAAGCCTACTCACAGCGAGCCGTCTCACTCCAAGCCTACCTACACCAAGCCTACCTACACCAAGCCCACTCACAGTGAGCCGTCTCACTCCAAGCATACCTACACAAAGCCCACTCACAGCGAGCCGTCTCACTCCAAGCCTATCTACATAAAGCCCACTCACAGTGAGCCACCACACAGTGAGCCTACCTACACCAAGCCTACCTACACCAAGCCCACTCACAGTGAGCCACCACACACTGAGCCTACCTACTCTAAGCCTACCCACAGCGAGCCGTCTCACTCTAAGCCTACCTACACCAAGCCTACCCACACTGAGCCACCACACACTGAGCCTACCTACACCAAGCCTACCCACACTGAGCCACCACACACTGAGCCTGAGTCTGAGCCCAAGCCCAAGCCAACCCCTCCACCCAAGAGTCGCACCAAGCCTATCGTGCCGCCTCCTCACACTGAGCCAAGTGGTATCACCAAGACTCTGACCATCACTACCACTGAGTGCCCAGGTAAGCTTTTCCCTTTTGACAACCACGATTCATTACTAACAAGTCGCAGTCATCTCAAAAACCTTGACCTCCGGCACCCAGACTATTACTGTGCCAGTTACCGAGACCAACACTGTCACTCGCACTGTCGTGACTGTGGTCCCTATTGGTACTGGCACCCCTACCAACCCCCCTCCTGTTGAATCAGAGGGTTCTTCTCCTTCTCCTACTTCTAAGAGTACCCCGGAGACAACTCCGGAGACAACTCCGGAGACAACCCCTGCGACGACTCCTGAGAGCACTCCTGAAACCACTCCTGAGAGCACTCCCGAATCTACTCCTGCTGAGTCGGGTGGCTCTACCCCTGCTCCTACTACGTCCGAGTCTACCAGCCCACCAGTCTTCACTGGTGCTGCCTCGACCATCCACCAGCAGCCCGTTGCCGGACTTATGGTAGCTGCTTTAGGAGCTTTCGCTCTCCTATAAACTAGCGGCTTGAGATGGTCATTCAGTTGACCATCACTACCCTCGGTGTTAGCGAAAAGGAGTTAGGTTTATTTTTCTGAATGATTTAGGGATTTTTCTATTCTTTTCTTCACCTGTGCCTATGACGAGAAAGAGAGATATGAGGCTTGCATTTTCTCTTCCAAATGGGTACATTTCAAATATCAATATTTTTAATGTTTTTACTGTACTTGATATATCTTTTTACATAATACAAAAAAGCAAACGAAACAGAAAAATAACCAAAAAAAATTTGATTTTGAGATTATTATTGATGATTCGAATATCTAAGATTTGATCAAGAAACTGCATTCGGCTGCTTGACTTACCCATCGTATAAGGCAACCTTTTTTCTTTTTATGTGCTAATCATAACATGGTGAAGCGATACCAGGTTGCTCCTAGATATTATACTTTTTAAGTTGTTCAATAAGTATCTCTTGAGAAGCGAGTTGTATTCTGGCTGTGAATTCTCATTATAAGAGATCGTCTTTAAAATGCAAGGCTCCAAAGCTGGCCATTACCACCAAGAATGCCCATTATGTTACAACCAAAACGAAAGAAAGGGGTATCTCTGTCTATTCCGTCAATTTTCCCTGACGCTCTTGCTTATCCTCCTTCTCTTCGGCCATTTTCATTAGTGTATTTTGTGCCCATTCCGCAGCATTTTCGCATGCCTGTTTGGGATCTCTCTTATATGACAGAAGAAATCCCTGCAGAGCAGCAAGGCTGAATTTTCTTTCTGGAATTGAATCGGCAAACTTCATAGCTAGACTTTCTAGGTCATGGGTAGGCTTTGTTATTTCTTCTTGCTCCTTGCTCTTGATAATGGCTATTTCGTTGGCTTGCGTCGTGGCAACGGACAATGTATCGTCTCGGTACATAGCCATAAACAATTCTCTCATGTCTACTTTGGTGGGAAGCTCAAAAGCAATGTGCAGGTCGACTCGTCCAGGCCGGATTAACGCCTTGTCCAGTGACTCGGGAGAGTTTGTCGTCATGACCAGGATGCGCCCTTCCTGTGAAGACACTCCATCAATGGCATTGAGCAAACCCGACAAAGAAACCGATGTGGCCGCACTGTCGTTGCCCAAGATGCCTCTATCAGGCCCTTGAATCATACTTAAAACGTCGGACTCGGTAGATAATTTTTCTCCCCTGTACTTTCGACCATGTCTCACTGGTCTAGGCTCACTCGCCGGACGAGTAAGGCCGGCAGCATCAATGTCCTCTAATAGCACGATGCATCGAGCAGGGACTTCTGACATCAGCCTCATCAATGCGGACTCGTTCATGTTAGGATCCAGCAAGCTCAGCACGTATATGTCCAGGCCAAAAATACCAGCTAAAGCGGATGTTAAGCTTGTCTTCCCAGTACCAGGTGCACCGGAAAACAGATAGCCACGCCTGTACGGAATACCGTGATTTGCGTACCACCGCCTTGTGTGCGGGTGGAGATATTCATTTATATCCTGAAGGAGCTCTTGCTTTGCGTGTTTGTCAAAGATAACCGTCGACATGTCCCGGGAGGGTCTGGCGCTGAATCTCGTCCAGCGGATCATATCTCGTACGTTAGAGATAGCTCTATGCACTGTTGTCGTAGCCTTTGTTTTTTCAAGATGGTACAATTGCGCTTCCTCCAGCAGACGCTGAATAGGTGCAAAGGAGGATCCCAAGCATTGTAGCTGGATGAAACCTTGTTCTTTGTCTAGAGGCACCAGTTCATGGCCCTCTCGCACCTTGTGTTGGAAGAGAATCCAACTCCTATGGCGACGGAAGAGATGCCTGCCTTGAAATGGCTGGAAAGTGATTGGCGAGCGTCCGACAATGGTCCGATAGCTGATTAGATTATTGGGATCTGGTCCAGAAAGACTCTTGTTGCCAATCATAGACTTGAGTGCCTCCTCTTCATCTTCCCAAGAACTCTTGGAGGCGCTCACGGCTTTGACACTTCGAAATTGGCGGTTCATAAATTGATGGTCTGCCATCCACCTCATCAGACTCTGATAGAGCTGATCATCTTCGTTTATTCGAACCGTCACCCATAAGACAACAATGCGTGTAAAAACATAGCGCAGGAAGGTAAAAAGCCCAGCAAGAACCAGACCGGCGTTCACCAGCGTGAGCGGATCAACACCCACGGTATTTTGCAGAAAGCCAAGTGCTTGAGCATAGCCTGGCTTGAGCAACTTCGAAGCTTCTCGAGGGATACCTGGGAGAGACGACATAATGGAATGCTTATCCTTGTCTCTGTCTAATATTTTTTCGGTAATGCGGTATGTCCACTGAGATGCGTACTGGAAGAAGCTGGCAATTTATATGGCGATCGGACTTAGCCACAACAACTCCCCAAGCCTAATTTGGTAATTATCGCCGATGATTTTGATGTCGGCCTAATATTTCAGCTTTCTAACAGGCAGAAGCGTACGCTTTCAAGATTTCCATCTAAGCCTCCAAGGTGGCGAATGCTTGCGGGACCGAGCCAATGGAGGGAGGACTACACACCTAGAGATCAAGAGGATAAACTAGACACAATCCTTTGGAATAAGTTTGTAGATGCATTCTAGGTAAGCAGAAGGAAAAGGAAAAGATCAGTGTAAAGTTGCTACTAATTCAATTTTTTTGAAATGTGATTCACAAGAAATATCTTGCAGGTACAAATTTTTTATTACAAACATTATGATCTCATCAGTATATAGAAGAGAAAACATTTTGCCCTCATGGTACTCCTGGTTGATCACTCCCAAGCTGATGGCAAGCTTTCATGCCGCTTAACATCAACACCCAAGTCATCAAAGATGGAGTGGTCACCTGTATCAGTGAAGCATAGTATCAGTGTCGGCTTAGAAGCACTAAGATCAAAAGTCAACATAGAAAAAGCTTACCAGCCAGAGTTTCAACTCTCTCTTCATTTTCTTCCTCTAGTTGACCAAGCTCTTCAGCAGGGTCTTTCTTCGTGCCCTTATCATCAACGTGAGCTCCCCCGGCTCTCCCGAGCTGGCTCTGGGCCGATCCTATCATGAGGAACTGAGCATTGGGATAATCCAGAAGCTCCGGCTCCGTAGGAATCCAACGATAATGCTGGAACTTTTCAAGGACACTGTAGCAAAAAGAAAGAGAACAATGAGCATTAAACTATGTGTCATCAGAATTAGGATAATCAAGACTTTTCTTATCTTACCTCTCAGGATATTCAGGCTCTTGAGGCAACCGAGCAGTGGCAGGACCGGGGTACTTGGGACTCTTCGACTGAATGACGAAGCTGCCGCGGTCATATAGACCAAAATCGCTCTGTATATCACCAAGTTCCCGCGGAATTGTAAGAATATACGCTAGATGGGAGCTGCTGCCTTCTTTGATGAGTGCATAGACACCCTCGGCATATGGCTGTGCTTCTGGGGTTGTCCGTTCTCCGCGCGTTTTCGTTTCGTATGATTTCGTTGTCATTAATGTCTCACGGAGTGTTTTCAAGGTGACTTTGGCCTTTTCCACAAATCCCATGTCCCGTTCCTTTCCTGAAGAGGGATATCTCTTTTTTGGAAGCATCATGAGTCGACAATGGTCGTCGTCACCGATTGGCCCGCCTTTTATCTCTGCACCTTTAGGTGTAGGTCGTAGTACAAAGAAACTGCGCGCAACATCGTCGATGCTATGAGGTTCATCAACATTCACACGTGGGCGAAAGAAGAAATAAATGATGCCCTTTTCGAGGATGCTAGAAGGGAGGACGGCTTCCCTTTCAGGGGATATTTTGATAGCTGCCTTGGACTGCTTGGGGTCCGGCTCTTCTTTTTCATCGCCTGTCGGATTATTCTCCATGCCTGAAGACACTACATGTTAACCACCACGCTTTCATTCGGAAGACGAACTCTCACCATTGGCGACATTTTCGGGTTTTTTCTCTTCTACCACGGCATCCTTTTGTTCCGGTTCTTCAGCCCTCTTGGGAGGAGCTTCAGTAGGTTGCTTGTTCACTGTAGTCTGTGCCTGAGAAGGGTCTTCGGAAGATTTGATCTCCTGTGTCTCTTCGGTCACTGAAGGCTTTTCATAATTGTTTCCTTCATCAGGCTTCAAATCCTTCTTCCCTTTCTTGGGAGGCAAATGGCCAGATTCCGGCCCTTTGCGTTTGGTGCCAGCACCCTGGCCAAAGGCTTGGTTGGCTTTCACAGCTGCTTGACGTGTTGATGTTCTAGCCGGCATTATGATGGACTTGTAGATTGGGAATCGCGGAGGAAATTTCCTAGAGAAAGTAAGAAACATAATTCCACATTCGTTTCGGAAGCTGCCATTAACGTACCTTCAATTGAGTGCGACGACTGGAAATAATTGAAATGGTTGAGTTGGACAGTCGAGCAGTGGTCCAATGGGCTTTGTGATGGACGACTGACGTCACACTAGGAGAACGACCTTCCAGCAATTGTTATTATATAAGCTACCAACCTAACGCTTCACTCCACTATATCGCTTTATAGGAAGTTTCGATCGATAAGTAATCTGATATCATCATTTTTATTATGTTAAGCTCTTCGGCGGTTTGATCGGGCGGTAGATAGTGGTACATATGGTGATTGGACGGCGAGGTTACGATGTGACAAAGTTCATTTCTTCCAAGCGAGTCTACTTGAGAATTAATACCTTCGACGCAATAAAGCAGACTCAAGGGTATGTTTCGAGCGCAGATTCAACGGTCATGAAGCTATACCCGCGGCGCTTTACAGAAAGAGGGTGGAACTCAGGACGAGTATGATTAACTGGTGTCCATTCGATCGATTGCGGGAACATCACAGCTTGGCATATGCGGTTTGTCACTGCGATGAGGACTTGTAGATAGAACTGCAGGACTGGAGCCTGTGCTCGCATCATTGCTGGCCAACAGGCTGCTGTGGGAAACTTCGATCTCTTCCTTAGTATGCGTACTTTGTTTCCGCCGTCTTTTCGGGCTCAAGACAGTGCTTCCAACTCGCGTGTCAAAATCCCAATCCTTGGACGGTTGGCTTTGTATGTTCTGAGAGCTTTGAGAAAAAGCCATGGAAGGATCTGGCTTTCTTTTCCTACCTCGCTTTCGCCTGATAAGTGGATGTGTGTCGTTGCTATCAGAGTCACAGTAGAGACCGCGTAGGGAATTCACCAACTCTTTCTGCCAGTTTTCGGTTGCCTCGGGCAGATTCGGTGTAGGTGCCGATGTGGGAGTCTGATCCGTCTCGTCATCAGGCTCCTCAATAGCAAAAGGCCGGACGACCTCGACGTCAGCATCATAGCCGGCGTCCTGAGCAATAAAATCCTCCGTTGATACATGGCCAAAGTAATCGTCATTATTTTCTCTCGGTGTATTGATCTCGTTTCTGCCGTCATCAATTGGATCTGCCGTTGAGGTGACAAAGGGTCTGCGAGGTGGAGGGCCGGGTTTCGGGCGCCCCGGGCTAGAGCATGATGGACCGGGAGAGCAGGCGAACGATCTTGCTGACGGCCGCTTTCCCATGCTCCAATGCCAAAGAAATCACCAATGGACGACGGTGATGGCCTCTCAAGAGGGTGGGCTGGCAGACCTGAGCATGCCTAGGTAGGCGGAGGAGGGCAATGCGGGGCAGGCATCGTGGCTGCAAAACAATGGCGCATTCTCGTGTTGCGTACATACGGCTTGTCGAGGCATCAGAGCACTGGATTGCAGAAAGATCCCCAAGCCATCGTTTGTGAGTCGGTCGCGTAGAGATTGAGGGATTAAGCGAGTGTCTTTTTTTGCAAAAGCTGTGAGGTAGGTACGTTCTTACTAGCAGCTCCTTCCGTGCTGGCTGTGGCTGAATTGCCCCCTGGCAATTGAGGCAGCCGCCATTGCCATTTCTATTGGTCGGGCCCACTCGCTTAGTCGCTCTCCGACGGCAACCACAAGTGAAAGCTGGCATGTATACAGACAGAGTCCAGACACTCAGCTCATCCGCATCTTCTTGCCTGTCACTATCGTTCGCGCGCGGGTTCATGCGGCCTTTCTAGCATTGTTTCTCTCATTGACTGGCCTGTATAGCTCGCTGCTGTGCAGCACCGGCCTCCCAACATGTCTTCCCCAACAATGCTCACAAAAGCAAGTCGCTCCGTTCCCCTCTTTGTTTTGGACCACTGGCAATGCGATCGTGTTGTTCTAACATGCTCTCGACTGTAGTTTGAAAGCAAGTCCTCGAGGGCCAAAGGCCTTGCCTTTCATCCCACGCGCCCGTGGCTCCTTGTCTCGCTCCATTCTAGCACAATTCAATTATGGGATTACCGCATGGGCACCCTGATCGACCGTTTCGAGGAACATGACGGCCCCGTGAGATCGGTTGCTTTCCATCCGACACAGAATATCTTCGTCAGTGGAGGAGATGATTATAAAATTCGGTTGTGGTCTCTGCAAAGTCGCAAGAGCATTGCTGTTCTATCAGGTACGTTCTTCTGCATGGGCCAACCCCTAATTTGGAGAAGCTTACTGACGTTTGGCAGGCCACCTTGACTGTACGATAAAGCTGGGAACGAACTGGGAAACAATGACTTGTCACTGACTGTTTTTAGATGTCCGAACTGTTTCTTTTCATCACGAACTACCTTGGTAAGCTTTATTTACCTGTGGACCCCGAATCTCGGAGCCTGGTCTAACAAATTACACAGGATTCTGTCATGCTCTGACGACCAAACAATTCGAATTTGGAACTGGCAAAATCGAAGTCTCATTGCTACTTTGACCGGACATAACCATTGTCAGTATTACTTTCCTATTCTCTGCTGTAATCCACTGACCCTTGTGTAGATGTTTGGTGCGCCCAATTTCACCCCAAAGAAGATTTGATCGTATCCGCCTCCCTCGACCAGTCTGTACGTGTTTGGGACATCTCTGGCTTGCGTAAGAAACACTCGGCACCGACCTCAATGAACTTTGAAGATCAGATGGCTAGGGCAAATAGTCAAGCAGACATGTTTGGTAACACCGATGCCGTTGTCAAATTTATTCTTGAAGGTCATGACCGAGGTGTCAACTTTTGTGCATTCCACCCAACGCTTCCACTGTAAGTCTGCTTGCTATATTTCTGTAGCGCCAAGGGAAGTTAACTGATAGCCTTTTCAACCAGGATTGTCTCAGCTGGCGACGATCGACTAGTTAAGCTGTGGAGAATGAGCGGTCAGTTCATAGTCCAATACGAAAACGGCGCATATATTTGCTGACTCCTCTCTAGATACCAAAGCTTGGGAGGTTGACACATGCCGTGGCCATTTCCAGAACGCTTCAGCGTGTATCTTCCATCCTCACCAAGATCTCATCCTCTCCGTCGGCGAAGACAAGACCATACGTGTTTGGGACCTTAACAAGCGGACCTCAGTGCAATCATTCAAGCGTGATCTCGACAGATTCTGGGTTATAGCTGCCCACCCGAAGATTAATCTTTTCGCAGCGGGCCATGATACTGGTGTAATGGTGTTCAAGCTGGAAAGGGAACGTCCAGCACATACTCTTCACCAGAATCAACTTTTCTATATCACGAAGGAGAAACACGTGAAATCATACGACTTCACGAAGAACACCGAATCTCAACCCTTGCTTTCTCTTCGCAAACTTGGCGCGCCATGGGTTCCTTTGAGGACAGTTTCTTATAACCCCGCCGAACGTGCCATCCTGGTTACTACCCCTGCCGAGAATGGCACCTATGAGCTTATTCATTTACCTCGTGATGGTACGGGTGCTGTTGAACCAACAAATTCATTGCGTGGGCAAGGAAACTCGGCTGTATTTGTCGCCCGAAACCGATTTGCAGTTTTCAACCAAGCCAACCAGACCGTCGATATTAAGGATTTGAGCAACTCAACCACCAAATCTATCAAAACCCCAGCTGGCACCACAGATATCTATTTCGGTGGCTCTGGTGCTTTACTCTTCATCACACCGACCTCTGTCGTCTTGTTCGACATCCAACAAAAGAAGCAGTTGGCCGAACTTGCTGTGTCTGGCGTTAAATATGTTGTTTGGTCAAATGATGGTCTACATGCAGCACTGCTCAGCAAACACAATGTCACCATTGTTACAAAGAATCTTCAACAACTCAGCTCCATTCATGAGACGATCCGTATCAAGAGTGCCACCTGGGATGACTCTGGCATTCTGTATTACTCCAGTCTCAACCATATTAAATTCTCATTGTTGAACGGGTAAGTTTTTCTTTCGTCTTACATCACAACTGTTCTATTGTGATATTGCTAACATGAATGAAGTGACAATGGCATCATCCGCACCCTGGAGCAGACTGTCTACCTGGTAAAGGTAAAGGGTCGACATGTCTATTGCCTTGACCGCAACGCAAAGCCACAGATATTCGAAATTGACCCCACGGAGTTCCGTTTCAAGAGCGCATTGGTAAAGAGGAATTATGACGAAATGCTTCATCTTATCAAAACCTCCAGCTTGGTAGGTCAAAGTATCATTTCATATCTCCAGAAGAAAGGATACCCAGAGATTGCTTTGCAGTTTGTTCAAGACCCTCAAACTCGTTTCGAATTGGCCATTGAGTGTGGCAACTTGGAGGTTGCTATCGAGACAGCCAAGGAGATTGACCGTCCTAAACTGTGGAGTCGTTTAGCCACTGAGGCACTGGCTCACGGCAACCACCAGACTGTTGAAATGACATACCAAAAACAGAGACTGTTTGACAAACTCTCCTTCTTGTATCTCTCAACAGGAGACCAGGAGAAGCTTTCAAGGATGGCTAAGATTGCCACACATAGGTCTGACTTCACATCTCGTTTCCAAAATGCGATCTATAGGGGCGATGTCGAAGACAGGATTGAAATGTTTAAGGAAGTCGATATGTGTAAGTTTGAACACGTAGGGACTATGTGCATCGAATGATAACTGATAGTACTAGATCCCCTCGCTTATGTCACTGCCAAAGCTCACGGATTGACTGAAGAAGCCGAGTCTATTCTAGAAACCTGTGGCTTGACTGAGGACCAAATTAAGTTGCCCACTATTGGTGAGACGCTTCGAACACCACTACCTATTGTTTCTACGTTCAAGGCAAACTGGCCCACAAAAACTGCTGGTCATTCTGCCTTTGAGAAGGCCCTTCTTGGTGAAGTCGGTGGTGTTGATGAAGAAGAGACACCGCTTGACGTTGAGGAAGAAGATGAGGCGGCGGTGGCAGCAGCAGGCCAGGATTTGCTCGAGGAAGAGGAAGAAGATGTTGGTGGATGGGACATGGGTGATGAGATCAATGTTGAAGAAGAAAATGACTTCGTCAATGTCGAAAGTGCGGATGCCGGAGCCTCAATTTCAGAGGCTGACATTTGGGCTCGAAACTCGCCATTGGCCGCGGACCACGTGGCAGCAGGGTCCTTCGACACCGCTATGCAACTTCTCAATCGTCAAGTTGGTGCTGTTCACTTCGAGCCTCTCAAGCCAAGATTCATGGAGATTTACACCGCCTCGAAGACATACTTACCTGCCTCCACTGGGTTGCCTCCATTAGTAAATTACGTTCGGAGAACAGTGGATGAGACAGACTCACGCAAAGTTCTTCCCATTATTCCTCGAGACCTTGAGACTATTGCCAGCGTGGATTTGCAAGAAGGGTATGCTGCGATGCGGTCTAATAAACTTGAGGATGGCGTTAAGATCTTCAAACGCATCTTACATACATTGCTCGTCAACGTGGTTTCTTCCGAAAGCGAGGTAGAACAAGCGAAAAAGATAATTAACACTGCCAGAGAATATATCCTCGCCATGTCGATTGAGCTTGCACGCCGTGCACTTCCCACGGATACACCGGAGAATCTGAAGCGATCGCTCGAACTTTCGGCATATTTCACTATCCCTAAGTTAGAGGTCGCGCATCGCCAGCTAGCTCTCATGGCCGCGATGAAGTTGGCATTCCAGAATAAGAATTATTCATCCGCCTTGAGTTTTGCCAACCGAATGATTGCCAACGGTGGTTCGCCGAAACTGCTAGAACAAGTTAGTTTTAACTTACTTTCACATTCATATACCTTGCCCAATTTTGGTACGCTAACACCGGTTACAGGCTAAGAAGATTAAAACCCAATGCGAACGCAACCCGCACGACAAGATTGAAGTGGACTTTGACCAATTTGCGGATTTCGAAATTTGCGCAGCATCTTATACGCCAATCTACGGCGGATCTCCCAGTGTATCGGATCCTTATACCGGAGCTAAGTATCATGAACAATATAAAGGATCCGTGTGTCGCATCTCGGAAGTAACCGAAATCGGTGCACCTGCTAGTGGTTTACGGCTTTTCGTGTCGGGTTTGTAAAGGTCTAGATTGATGTAAAGACGTTATGAAGGCTTATAAGCCATATTTTCTTTCTTTTCATTTCTTATATAATTTTTGCCTGTTTCTTCTTTTTTCTTTGAGGACTTAAAAAGAGGCGCAAATTATTCTTAGGACTTAGGTGGAAGTTTTTGTATTCTTTTCTCTCGTATTCTTTCGAAAAACAGAGGACTCAGGAGGGAATGCGGGCTAACCTCCATCATGTCTGAGAGGATTTGATTTAAAAGCGCGTTTTAGAGCTGCTCTCTGTTTATGCTGTTGAAAATTTATGGATACATATTCCTAATATACAGTATCTATGTAGAATGGTCATCTATATACACAGTCATGAGAAGAGATTCAGTATTATACAAATCAATACAATGGATTCACACCAGCTTGTCTAATATCTTCCTTCTCTTTCTATTCGCATCGCCCATCTTTCCAACCAGTCCGCCACCTCTCCTCCCAGAAATTACAATCAAACTCCTTCTTCCCCAACTTACGATTCACGGCATTATGAGCCTCGCACATCCACTGCCCGAACTCGGCACGACTCGACAATCTCGGCTGATTTTTCCCACTGGGATCAGCAATCCAGCTCCGAAAGTCCTCGGCGCATACCCAGCAAGGATACAATTTTGAGAAAAGGCCTAGGAAAGAACGCATTTCGGTTTGTTGTTCGGCGGATGCGCGCGTAGGGTAGGTAGCTGTTAGAGAGTGGAGGAGTGTCCATGTTGAACGGCCGAGTTCTTCGACGTCAGGTGGGCATTCTGGTTTTGTTGTTGTTGTTGCCGTTGTTGAGGAGGTAAGCGATGATGGCAAAGAGGATGGCGACGATGTTGATGTTGATGATGCAGAGGAAGAAGAGCTGGTAGCTGCAACAGCAGCACCGGCTGCCATACCACCAGCCGAAGCCTTTTTGGCCATTGTTCGCCAGGAGGCAGCAGAAGTGCATAATCGGCATCTAGATTGCATGTTAGTGAGTAGTAACGAAAAGAACCACCATTTGGCGAATGAATCAACGTACGGCTTGCCGTCTTTATCCAGCACAACACCTGGTAGCTTCTGACCTTCTCCAACTGGATTGGAGGAGGTGGAGCTACTTGCTCCTGTCGTCGTGTCGCTCATTGTACCTATCTATCCTATCCTCGTTGATCACCCTCGAGAAGGGATATATATTCTTGTTGCTTCCCGGAATTTGCGCAAGTCGGCTGGGGTATAGTTATACTAAACGAATGTCTGGAAGCACATAGAAAGTGATACGTGCTTTCCAAAGAAAGGTAAATGAAAATTTCAGAGAGAAAAGAAAGAGATTAATGTATTAAGGATTAATAATGATGCTACCAAAATAGAGCGGGCCGCGATAATTCCGGCGATCAATTTGGTTAGGCCCGCCGAGGTTATCTTAGTTTTATGGTCTAACTATAGTAGGAATAGCGTTCTGTCTGTCAAATCAACACTTGCCCTAATAAAAAGCCCTAACTCGTAAAAGAAACTACAGAAGAATCTATTTCAACACATATAGAATGGGCTTATTCGATCCAAATCTATAAGTCTGTCCATTATTGAATATTTATCCAGTTCAAAGGAATTTCACAACAGCCAGACGGTGATTGCAACCATTCCAAGCTCGGGATATCGTGAATAACTTCTTGATTATATGTGTATATACAAATTGTAGGCTTTCTGGTTCGTATCGCCCTAAACGAGGCCATTTGCTCTGACCCTTCCGCTATCACGGTCAATAGAAAAACGCCTCTTCCGATGTGCTCTTACATGAGGTTATGAGAATGTCTAGATAATCTACGGTTCAAAGAGTGGTGATGCATCGAAGAGTATAGATTTATTTCCGGAAGATTTGCAGGAATTGTGCAGGGGTACTGTAATAGGACGCACGTATCTAAGCCTCAGATCTGCGCGGGACCCCTTCTTATCAGGCATTTTGAGTAATGATATATAGTTTGTACACCTAGGTAGATCCCACGGTCATCGTCCCATAGTATGGTGCTTAGATCCTTTCATCACCTGAAAGAGCCAAGAGGTAGATACGAATGTCCATACTTTTTAGGCTCAACCCGCTCTAAAGGCCTTTCCGCGGGAGTTTTGTAAAATATTACATAGCGCCCATCAAAAAAGTCGAGTACTTGATGGAAATTTCCGTGGAGAAAAATATATGCGTGCAGTTCTTGGTACCTTTGATTTATTGCAAAATGTGTAAGACTTTGAAAGTCGGGATGCTTGATGTTAAATCCAGAAAATTACAGAATTCAGGGCCATAAAATTGGAATACGGTCCTTTTGTATAAGAGGGCGATTGCTTCTGTATAGACTTGGCGACATGTCCCTGAACAGGGGCAATCCGCAAGGAACCCCACTTGTATTCAATTGAACGTCACAGTGCAACCCACTGAGCTCGGTACTGCAACCGCAGAGCGTGGGACTCCCAGGGAGCGGCGCTACCGTTACAAACTGAGGCCAATTAGACGCGAGATTAATTTCAAGGTTTAGGATGCAGGCCACAAAGGCGGCATGACTTGATTGCTTTGTGCATTTCAACTCATGCTTGCTGGCGTGGGCAACCACGAGGGCCTTTTCCTCCTTCGCGGAGGGCTCCATCTTTAGGGGCTCACCTCCATAGATCGGAGTAGGGCACCAGCGACAAACTCACACTTCTACGCAGTGCTGGTGACTAGTAGCCTTACGGCGAAGCTAAGACGAGCCTGCACGTGCAATTGACGCATCGTATTCCGAGTTTGGAGAACTTTTGATCGGCTATCGGTGAGTACAACCTCTGAAAGTGATACCTGGAAACTCGACAATATCGTTCTGACAGCCCTCATCGTAATGAGACGATAGCAGCAATGACAAACCCCCATGTACAATCGCTATGATATCGAAGGCAATGGATCGCATGCATAGAGGCAGTGTGAGAGAGGATGTAATTTCACCAGGCTGAGGAGACGGACTACCAGGTCACATCGGAGTAGGAGAATGACAATTGAAAAATAGAATGTCTATCGTTTAGTCGATTGGTATAGCAATGCAATTTATCCAGAAAGCAAATACCATAAAATAATAAAAACCCCCCTCTGTTTCATCAATGAAAGATGACAAACGATCATATAAAACCCATCCCCTACCTCACATGTCTCTTCCCTTGTTCATAGCCTGGCACATTATACCTACAATCGCTGGGGTTAGCACGGGCACTCCTATCAAATGCTGAAGGAAGCATGTATACCAAAAGTCCCGGTAAAGGGCAAAATTCCTTGAAACGAATCGACAATTGTCAGACCAAAGCTCGTCCGGGGGCCAATCGAACGCTCACAGTAATAGGACGTTTACCATGAGATCTACCCGGACACCAATGCATTCTAAACTCACAGATATCACAGGTGCTTGTGTACATGGACGATGTAATGAAGACAAATAGATCTCGGTGTGGGCAAACAAATATAGGCGCCACCCAGTCTTCAATTCGTCCATAAGCATGATAGCGAGAGACATATGTAATGTCTACCCAGGGCTTGTCCTCTGCATCGAGAGATATAGCCATCTCAATCGAAGTTTCCACAACCGAACGCCGATCAACATGTGTATTTATTGAGCAGGTATGCCTAAGGAAATGTTCACCCATCCCATATCGTTGCTTATCGACACACACTTGTAACGGCCCCTTCAACTGATAACCCACTGGCGATGACTTGATTACTTTAATGAGTCGCGCTCGATCTCTAGGCGTTAGTGATATGCATGGGCATAAATCAATTATTCCTGCTAAATGGTGACATGAGCGTAGAAGCGCAGGATATTTAAGGGTATGTCGAGGAAATTCTCGCCGTGGATGCAGCTTCAAGCAGGCACCGCAGAAAGCCCAGCGGCGATCCTCAAGTTGAATCAGCAGCTGGTTGCGTGCTACCTCTGGCTTATCCACGCACAGCCATGGCACTTTTATCTTGAGGAGTCGCGGGAATTTGAATTCATCACGTTGTGCGAAATGACCAAATAAATCATAGCACCGTTTGCAGCTCAGTGAAAAGCAGGCTTGGTCAACTAGAGACAAATGATCAAAAATCATCAGGAGAATGTCCTGATTAAGACGAAATATCGCAGGGTCTTTTCTCTTGTACCATGCAAATAGCAACGAGAATAGCAACAGATACACACCTTGCAATGTGTGCCAGATCATAGTTGCTCGCTCGTCCTTTTTAAGCTGTTCAATGAAGGGGTATAGTATCCTGGTGGGTTTTGACAAGTAGATGCAGTGATGTTGCAAGAGACATAATGTCATCATCCTCGCAGGTCGCCCTAGTCTGCCGATTACAGACCCGTGGAAGCATTCAAGATGAGCCCTGTGGCACATGTGCCTTTTCCAACCAAGGATTCCGAAAAGTATAAAAGTCGTACTGCACAAACTTCCTGACTTCAGTACTGATGCAAGGCTATGTAACAAATCTGGTGGTGGAGTAAGTCGCGACAGCGAGTTTAGCCAGCCCCTTTTCTATACCTAGGTACTTCCTACGGAGTGCTTATATAATTTTGGAGCCATATACTTGGTGGAATCTGACCGCATCAGACAGAAGAGTATTAGGAGAAACGCGAGCAAAAAAGAGATCAAATGGGACGTGGCCAATTCTATTCGCTTAAACAGCAACAGCTCGGCTGCACAGTTCATTTATGTATAGGTACATCTAGGTAATTAGAGTTATTAAACCAAGCGGAGGCATTAATAGCAATACCACGATGACTTTATACTAGGATTTCCTGATCAGAAATTTAATGGTGTTTTTTTTTTTTTTTTGGCGTGGGCTCGTATTTGTATTTGTTTCGTCTAGATTGCGCGTGAACTTGATATGCCTTGCATAATTCTCAATCCGAGTTAGAAGTGACTCCTTTGAGAATTAATAAGCGACCACCTTCGGCACGAATCACCTTCCCATCCATAAAAGAACCGGCTTTGCTCATCAACCAAAGAGCAGTTCCCACCATATCCTCTTCGTTGCCAGCTCTTCCAGCGGGGGCTTCTGCAGCAAGGTGCAGATTAGAATTAGCATCTGTTGTGGTCATCCCAGAGGGGACAATCCCAGGTGAGATAGCATTGACACGAACTGCAGTATTAACCAATTAGCTAAAGCAAGTGCAGACGAGGAATGAAAAGTTCTACTGATAAGGGGGGGGGAACGGATCCATCTCACTGTAGAAATCTGCAAACTCGGCGGCCATGATCCTAACCAGATGATCTACAGCTGCCTTGGATGTCTGGTATGTGGGCACAAATTGGTGATTGTGGACACTAGCCGGGCTGCTGAACATGATCACGCTGCCCTTTCCTTCGCCTTTTGCAGCGGCAGCTCCGAGCAGGTTTATCAAACCAGCTGTCAAATAGTATGGAGCAAGGACGTTGACCCGCAAAACTTTCTCCCAGCCTGCATACGGTGCAGAGAGCGTTGCAGCCTCAAGCTTGTTTAAAGATTCGCCAGGAGTATAGGTGATTTCATTCATGTAACGTATTCCCGCGCAATGAATAAGACAATCTAGCGAGTCATGGGAGGCTTTGATAGCTTCTACAACCTTTGCAATCCCGTCTTCACTTGAGAGATCACCATGAATCCTTCAAGGCTGTTAGTACAATATCCAAATTCAGCGGTTGCTAAAGGGAACTTGCGATTCAATACTTGTCGCGGAAGTTGAGGAAAGCCCTTCCAACTGGGCTTTTACCTCGGCCAAAGCATCTTCATTGACGTCTATGAGAACAGTATTTGCACCGTTCATTGTGCAACCTCGAGCAAGCATGCGACCAATACCACTGGCTAATCGCCGTCAGCAAAGGTTGGTTCATAACAAGAATCCTTGTATGAGATCCCGATCACCTCTTAGGGCTTACCTGCTCCCGTGATTGCTACCCAGCGGCCCTGGACAGCAAAGAGTTGGTTTATCCGCAAACTGTCCTCCATGATTGTTGTAAGATAAATGCCTACTGATCTGAAATGTGTTGAGATTTTATAAAGCCTTTTAACCAATCTTACATAGAAAGCCCCGACGTGGTTGGGACCAGTAGACACAGTTAAATGGTAGATGTAGATACACGCACCGGTGGATCTTGACTACACGGCCGGCGCATCTGTCCGGGCTATCGCATCGATGCGACGGGTTTGTCCGACGTACTTTTGCACTCTCTTCGTACTATCTATCTTACTATCATAGTATCTCTTGAAGAGATGTGTCGTGATTGGGGAAGTTGCCCAACTTCGCTGTATTCAAAAATGGCTGCTTGCGACACGGAGTCCATGCAAGTCCGATCATTACCACTTGTCAGGTCAACTCGCCCATGAATATCATGGACTTTATGACCGGGCTTCATGTGCCCCCGCTGCTAACTTTGTTGCTATCCTTGGTCTGGAATCTGCAGCCATTGACATTTTTGCATTGATACTTCTGCGCCCCTTGTGTGATTTTCCAAAGATTAGAGACATCCCTGAAATCCCCAGTGCGGACTCTCTGGCTGGTCATTGTATCAGTTTGGAATTGACCACTGGACTCGTAACTATGACTGGCCGTTTATCCAGCTGAGAGTGGGCAGACGACGAACCATTATTCTCAACACTTTCGAAGCTGCTCGGGAATGGGTTGTCAAGATTCAATGTGTCACTCTAGAACGGCCGTGGTTCCATACATTTCATAAGTCATATCGGCGATCCCAAGCTATCAAGAACCCTTACAGCGTCTTGAAAGCGCATATCTGACCCTCAAGCGACGTTAGCCGCAATCATTGGAACTGATTTTTGGGACGAGGGAACAAAGAAGCAAAGACGTGTGTAGGCTCATCCACAACGGAAACATCTATTCGAATGTTCACTATATCAATTATTTGCGACAAATAGCATTAAAGTATAGTTTAACTTCTGGGCCAGTTTTCAAATATATATAAATGGCAGGAAAACCACCGTGTTAGGGCATGCCCTGAGACTCTCCGCCGGCTTTCCACACCTTTGCATCCTTCATGACAAAGTTGATCTTTCTCAGTGCATCAGTGGCATGCTCCGGATCTTCATCCAGGGCAATGATATCTGCTTGCGTTCCCTCTTCAAACCAACCAAATCTCCGCCCAGAAAGGTCACCTCCACAGGCTTCCCAACCGCCCAGGGTGCACGATTCCAAAACATCTGCAACAGAAATGCCAGCTTCAATCATCAACTCGAGCTCTCTGGCGTTATCACCGTGTGGGTATGTACCAGTGTCCCCACCGCATGCAATACGAACGCCGAGTTCATGAGCACGCTTTACTGAACGCAGGATTTGGTCGAAGCGTTTAGCGTGCAGTTTTTCAGCTATGGCAAGGGTCGGCACAAAGATCACTTTTTTCTCGATCATGCGTCTAAACATCTCATCAGTAGCATAATACGCATGCTCAATAGAATTGACGCCAGCTTCAATGGCCCCAAGTGCTCCTTCCAAGGTACAGCAATGCGCAGACACGGGGCAACGAGCTAACGCTGCCTCTGCAACAATCATATTCATCTCCTCCTGTGAAAAGACCATGGAGTCTGGGTTAGGCTCCTTGGGTGGATGAAGCACACTGGGGATGTATGGATGTGGCTGCAAAGGCGGTGATCTCATTATCCTTCGCCGGTAATCAGCAAAGAACTTGATGATATCTGCCCCAGCTGCAATACGCCGCCTAACAGCTTGTCGACATTGCTCAACGCCGTCTACAGCATCGCAGCCGGCTGGTAAGCAGTGGCCACCTGCGCTGTTCTCAGTGCGGCACTCGTATGATCCGGTGCTGGCAATTACCTTGGTGGCCACGAAAAGTCGAGGCCCAGGTGTCAGTCCACGAGCAATGGCATCTCGTAGGTTGGCGTCTGATTCCTGCATTCCTTCCGAACCTAGATCTCTGTAACAATTAAAACCCAGATTAGTTTACTTTACTTCATTCAGGTATTATATATGTATGAGAAATGCTGACCTGTATGTTGTGTAGCCCGCAAGAAGCGCAGTCCGGCAGTGGTTCACTCCCCGGACGATTCTTTCTGTCATACTTTCATCTCTTTTCTGCTGCAATGCACCAGCCTCGCTAATTCAATAATAAGATTTAAGATTAGCCATAATTCGATCGCAGTTGGATCCCAATCGCCAACATACTCATACGAGTGCAAGAATACGTGAGTATGAGCATCTACCAAGCCAGGCATCACGTATTTTCCCCGCAGATCAATATCTCCTTCATTCATGGTCTGCACATTCTCATCTGCACGTTCAAAGACCCGAACAATGAGTCCACTCGCCGTGTCGACAGTAATGGACACATTCTTGCGGTTCTTTTTCACCTTGGGGTCGAAAAGCAAGGACGTATGTATAGTTAGTTGGACCATTGTCTACTCTCAGATTTTCCGTCAATGGTCACCATTTCAGCAATAAGCATAGGATAAAAGTCCAGAAAGCTCATTTCTGCAAGTTTGACATTTGCATATATGCTGGAAGGATTAAAATACATCGTCGCATTCCAGCGACGATAAGGTGGCTGCTCTCGGTCTTTGCCGAGTGTACAATATGTTTTGCTCTTCGACGATATTGTTAGATCCTAAGCTTTTCGGGGTTAATTTAATAACTAGTCTACCGAACTCTTAGTTATAATCATAACTTAACAATTATGCATAGGATGCAGAAAGTAAATTCGCGAATAGTATACGGTTATATAGTTGCATGAACACCCAGCCAATCAGCTTTCGAGTGTATCGGCCAGACAGACTAACTTCTTTGGGCCCGTCACGACGCGGAAATCAAACGCGTTTTGCCTTTGCAGCAAATTGACGAATCAACGAACACGCAAATCGCAGCGGTTTTATTCTTTGGCCAGCAGATATTTCAACAGCTTCTTGAGAAGTGCACAAAGGAAATACCAAGCACGATGCCTCGACGAACTGTTATAGAGGATAGCTCAGATGAAGAAACGAACGATGCAAATATCCCTTCCGACGAGAGCCTAGAACAGGGCCTACGAGACGCTGTTGCGAATATCTTTCGGACGGGGAATTTGGAGAATTTAACCGTCAAGCGCGTACGATTAGCGACAGAATCTGCGTTAGGCTTGGAGGAGGGTTTCTTTAAATGTCATGATACTTGGAAGGCGAGGAGTGATCGCATGATTAAAGAAGAAGCCGTGTGTTTTATGTCTCCGAGAGAGAATGGAAGAGAGGAATTGGCTAATTGGTGTTCGATTTGTTATAGGAAGCACAGGAAGAACACAAGTCACAAAGACAAGACAAAGCAGCCCGTGAAAGCCCAGCACCCGCACCATCCTCCAAAACATCGAATCGCAAGGCAAATAAATCTGCCAAACGAGATTTAGAAGAAGCTATGCCCAACAAGAAGAAGCGACGAAAAGTGGCTAGTGACATAGAATCGGAGGAAATCATTTCTCCATCGGAAGAAGAAGAAGAGAAAAGTACTATAACGTCGCCCAAGCCTATATCGAAAGTGACGGCAGTCCAAAAGCAGGCATCAGATGAATCCGAAAACGAAAAACCTCAGAAGCCGCTTGACGAAGAGTCAGTTGCTGATAAAGGTGAACAATCCGAAAGTGAAATGTCGGTTGTGCTAGACGAAGAACCGAAGCCCAAGCCCAAGAAGCGGCAAAAGGGTGCGCAGACTGCACCTAAAGCGCCTAAAGCGAAGAGCGCATCAAAGGCCAGCGGGATTGTAGACCCGGAACAAGCGGAAATTAAGCGTTTGCAAGGGTGGTTAATTAAATGCGGCATTCGCAAGATGTGGCATCGCGAGTTGGCAGATTATGAAACCCCCAAGGCTAAGATTAAACACTTGAAGAAAATGCTGGAGGATGCAGGCATGAAAGGTCGCTATTCCATTGAAAAAGCACGCCAGATACGCGAAGAAAGAGAACTTCAGGCAGACCTGGAGGCAGTGAAAGAAGGCGCCTCCAAATGGGGTGCTGGCGGTGCTGTTGACGGAAGCGATTCCGAACAGGAGAAACCTCGCAGACGACTAGTGAAGGGCCGCCAGAGTCTTGCATTTCTTTCCGACGATGGTGAAGAAACGGACTGACGAGATGACCCGACACGCATTGACAGTAGAAGAAACCAAGTGTAGCGGGCAATATTTCGTTCACTTCTGGGCCTTGCCTCCACTGATGCGCTGCGCTGCTAAACTGAAGACAGCGACAGAGGAGAGAAATAGCACTAGATTATAGAACTGCACAGCATCAGACCCATAATGCATCATGAAGTCACGAAAGCGAGGAATCTTACGGCGGTCCTTGAATACTCATTCTCTTCAGCCTCCGAGCGAGCTTCAACGAAGAGACGTCGTAGGTTTGGAAGGTTGGCCTGTGGTATCTTAGATAAGAATTACAGTAGGAAGATATAATATCAGAGACACTCACCATTTCGATGCAATTCAATTGGCTGCAAGAAGTTGCGTGAATTATTGTTGTTGCTGGATTGGATAGTTTTGGGGGCGCCGCTCGGCGGTGAGGAAGACAAGGATAAATAATTGCCTTGGAGCCTGAATTGGCTCACGGCGGAACGACGTATGGCAACTTGTACACTAGGGGAAACGCTTCCAATCAACTATACACTCTGAAAAGCGAAGATTTCCCATGGACACCACGCTGGCAACTCATCGCTACTGACATTTCCGAACACGGCAAATCTGCCACAGCTTTGCTCTTTGCTCCCAAGTCACAGCACGTGTCCTGCACCATCGTGCCGGCCTTTCGGGAGCTGCGAACATCGCCCCGCGCTCGCACTCATCTTCACAACCACGCCCTTTTCTCAATATTATTGTCAGTGCGGAGGCGCGACCGGGTCGCTGCTGAAGCACTACTTGCTTGGAAATGGCGATCAATCGGATCCGAGGCGCGTTTACAGTGCCCAGAAAAGGAGAGACGTTTGAATTGAGGGCTGGCTTAGTGTACGCAAGAAGCCGAGAAACTATTGCAGTCAAATGCTAACGATATGTTCTTGGCAGGTCCCAATATGCATATGAAAGGTACGATTTACTCGTGTGCTCGCAAATGCGGAGATGCTGACTTTGAGCATAGGAAAGATGCAATTCAAAGGACCATCATGGCGATGACGTTGGGCAAAGACGTCTCTGCTCTATTTCCGGATGTTCTGAAGAACATTGCGACTGGCGATCTGGATCAGAAAAAACTTGTTTATCTTTATTTGATGTGAGGTTTTGCGCTTCCCCTATAGGCCTATCACATCGCTAATTTTCCATACTAGGAACTATGCAAAGTCCCATCCGGATCTCTGCATTCTGGCGGTGAATACGTTCGTTCAAGATTCCGAAGATCCCAATCCACTTATACGAGCGCTTGCGATTAGAACAATGGGCTGTATTCGAGTTGACAAAATGGTGGACTACATGGAAGAACCTTTAAGGAAAACCCTAAAGGACGAGTCACCGTACGTTCGCAAGACAGCGGCCATCTGTGTGGCAAAGCTTTTCGACTTGAACCGAAGCATGTGCCTCGAGAATGGCTTTCTTGATACGTTGAAGGAAATGATCGGAGATCCAAATCCAATGGTCGTTGCAAACTCGGTGACTGCTTTGGCTGAGATTTCGGAAAACGCTCCCGAAACAAGAGCGCTAGAGATCAACTCGAACACACTTCGCAAGCTGCTTATGGCTCTGAATGAATGTACGGAATGGGGTCGAGTTACGATTCTGAGTTCGTTGGCTGAATATAGAACCAATGATGTCAAGGATGCCGAACACATCTGTGAAAGAGTTGTCCCACAATTTCAGCACGTAAACGCGAGTGTCGTTCTCGCTGCAGTCAAGGTTGTCTTTTTACATATGAGATATATCAGCCCGGAGCTTGCAGCGTCATATCTGAAAAAGATGGCACCCCCGCTTGTGACTTTGGTCTCATCCGCGCCCGAGGTGCAATACGTGGCATTGAGGAATATTGATTTACTCCTTCAAAAGCAACCGGATATTTTGAACAAGGAACTTCGTGTTTTCTTTTGCAAATACAATGACCCACCCTATGTCAAGTTCCAGAAGCTTGAAATTATGGTGAGAATAGCGAACGAAAAGAACGTCGATCAACTTTTGGCCGAGCTCAAGGAGTACGCCCTTGAAGTCGATATGGATTTCGTTAGGAGAGCCGTCCGAGCCATTGGCCAGACTGCTATCAAAATCGAAACCTCTAACGAGAGATGTGTCAACACTCTGCTCGACTTGATAAATACCAAGGTCAACTACGTTGTCCAGGAAGCTATTGTTGTTATTCGTGACATTTTCCGAAAATACCCAGGCTATGAAAGTATCATACCAACACTGTGCAAGTGCATTGACGAGCTTGATGAACCCAACGCTCGAGCTGCTCTCATTTGGATTGTCGGTGAATATGCGGAGAAGATCAGTAACGCCGGCGATATCTTGGCTGGTTTCGTGGAAGGCTTCAATGAAGAGTTTAGCCAAGTAAGTCCTCGTCTTATCTACCATTTACACTCTCCCGCAGATCTAACAAGATTTTCAGACACAATTACAAATCTTGACAGCCGTCGTCAAGCTTTTCTTGAAGCGTCCTGAGAAGGCCCAAGGCTTGGTACAGAAGGTTCTCCAGGCTGCAACTGCAGAAAACGATAACCCCGACATTCGGGATCGAGCTTATGTCTACTGGCGCTTGTTATCCAATACAACGGACCCTAATGCAGCCAAGAATGTCGTTCTGTCTCAAAAGCCTCCTATTACAACTACCATCCAGTCACTACCGCCCACTCTCCTTGACAAGCTACTTGAAGAAATGTCAACACTGGCTTCAGTTTATCACAAGCCTCCAGAACAATTCGTCGGCCAGGGACGCTTCGGCGCCGATGCTGTGCAAAGAGCTGCTATTGAGTATGACCTTTCCTATCTACCTACCAACGAAATATGAAATAAATATACATCTACATGGTTACTGACACATTCAATAGGGAACAACTCCAAAACGCGCGGGAGAACCCATTGGCTGCTGCTGCTGCCGCCGCGGCCGTTTCAGGCGCTACTCCCCCTGCTCAGGCGCAAGCCAATGTTGAGAATTTGCTAGACATCGACTTCGATGGAGCTGCACCTGCTTCAGCCGATAAAGAGCCTCCAAGTGGCATGTCAGGTTTAGAAGGGCTTGCGGGGACACCCGTACGCACAGAATCACCTGCAACATCTGCACCTCCCCAGCAAAGCAATAACCTAGATGATCTTCTCGGCGTGTTTGGTAATAGTGCCAGCGGCAGCGGCAGCAACGCAGCTGCTTTAGCAGGCTTGAGTGGTAATGGTGGTGATGATCTGATGAATGGATTCTCGAGTTTGAATGTCAGCCACAATAACCCGACTTCGCCAGGATCAAATGATGGTGGCAAAAAGACGAACGAGGATATTTTGTCATTATTTTAATTTTCTTTCTTTCCTTTCTTTAGACAAACAGCATTCTTTTTACTTTATATATGTTATATGTTACGTTTTCTCTCTTATATCCTTCTTGTAACACCACTTGACCCTGCTTTTCTTATATATGATTTTTTTTCTCTTCAACTAAACGTATTATTTACGTATCATGGCTTATTACGAAGATAAAAAGTATCTGAATATTAAAAAATCTCCTGAAACATGTACATGTCGATAACAATTAGAATTCAAGTAGATGTCAGGCAGCCGTAGAACGTATGGATGGAATGAAATAATACTGAGATCAGAAAACATTCCTTGCGGCGATACCCCCATTGGTAACAGGATATTTTGCGATGATTTGATATCGTAACTGAGAGTGAAAGTGAAAAACTAGACTTAACACGACAGGCATTAATCCCAGGCACATCACGGGGACAATTTGCATTAGACTCCATTGGTCTCTGATATTCTTTTCGTGCCTCATCGATTCGAATCACTCTTTTAAAACCTTGGTTGCTCGAAGGATGTCTTCAAGTGACCAGCAAAGTCCGCCGGGGACTATTTCAGCCCAAACTTGGTCGGGGACGGCAGCATTGGAGTCAAGAACACTCCAGTTCGGACTTGGTTCGGGTTTGATCCATTTAAAATCTTCGACTTGGTCCCATTTATCCGAACCGTCTGGATGGTTCTGACCGAGTGCCTTTTAAAAATATATAAATGAGTATATGGCAACTTCAAAATGACGGCGAAATACAACTCACGTAATTTTTGGGAATCTTGCCAAAACGAATCCTGCTGCAATTTTCAATTATTGGGTTGCTGGTGCAACTAAGATAGACGTCGACGTCTATACAATTGTGCATCCGGAATTGGCGACATGAGACAACAATTGCGCTGTGTTCCACACCTGTTATGTGTGCCGGTCCATCGACCTGTCCACATATAATGAGGCTTTCTTTCACGCCTTTGACAGTGAGACTGTCGAACGGTTTCCCATCCGTTGTTGGAATCGACATGTCAACTACACAATGGCGGAGCGATGTGATGGAAGCTGGTACCGTGGTGTTAGATGCAGACGATGGCAGCATGATGTGAAGGCCGTAATGTTGATCTACCGAAACCGACGAAGCATTTGAGAAGGTCGGCCGTCGAATATCTGATCTCTTTTCGAGTAGCGAGCTATCTTTACCTTCATCCAGTACGGCAGGTGATGAGGTCGGTGCGAGTTCTGGCCTGAGCTGTTGTGGTTCGACCTCGTTTACAGGTGTCGAGGAGTAAACAGGAGTGGGATTCATAGAAGAGTCACGAGACGAGTCATCAGGGGAAAGATAACCAGGAATATGCCGACGACCCTGTGCGGCAATTTCGGCTGCATCTGAGAGTGATATGGCAGAAGGATTTTTCTTGGTCTTGAAAGAGAACTTCGCTCTTGGCTGTACTGCAGCTCGAGTCTCCGATAGCTTGTCTTGCAGAGCCTTGATAGCCTGTGCAAAGACGTCTGGTTAATACATTTTAGTGACTATATATTAGCCAGCCAACGTACTTCAGCATAGATACGCTGATCATATGTGGGTATATAGCTTGACGCATCCTTAACCTCGTTAGAGAGTCTCGCAATGCCAGCTAGACAGTGATCGGTCGCATCTGAGCGTTCGCCGGCCACCAAAGATGTGTCGGCGAGACGGTCCATCTGCTCCTGCAAAGCTATAGGAGACCAATAAGCCATATAATCTATGTATGAAGATGTAATGCAAGATTAATGTACCAGTGATTTCCTGTTGGAAGTAACGAAAGAAACGCTCTTTCAGAGGAAGGTCTGACTTTGAGACCCCCCCTTTCGTTCCAGGAGAGAGGGTCTCTTCCAAGGTTGTAATATCTGCCATTATGCTTGCCAGTACTGAAGCTGTGCGAGGATAGAGCTGTGATTAGTCTCTTCTTATGCGAAAGGAAAGGCCGGAGTTTGTCTTCCTCGTGGTGGAAGTCCGGAACAATGTATTGATGACGTCGGATCCACACTATCAGGCAACGAGAGACTGGCAACGGGTGATTATTCGCTGGTTGCAATAAACACGCAGCTATTTGTGCGACTAGCTGAGCGCTTACTGATCAATCGGTATTTCTCGAGTGCACGTCAAAGCAAAGAAGGGAGAGAGAGCCTGGTGGGCGCTCTTTAAGCGGGGGGGAAGCTCCGGAAGCTCTCAACAGGTTAATATTGCATCGTAGAACTTGCGGGGCCACAGGGAACGCTCGCTGGACGTATTAGTATCTGCGAGGTGCTTGTGCGATCTGGAGCGATGTGACTAGCAAAGACTGGAAGATATTGTGTGTATTCAATAGTTGCTGTCGATAGAAAAAGCTGCAGAGGAAGGTGACGTCGCCCGGCCAATCACAGCGTCGGAGCGGACATGCCTCTTTTGGGCTTAGCATCATTGCACATGTCTGCGTATTGATTCCAGCGCATAACTATTTAAATATGCAAAACTACTCGATGAGAAGAGGACCGACTCTCAACTCTGGGGAGGGAAGCTGTGAGGTTCTCTCTTTTCCAGTCGCCAGCTGGATCGACCGATACATACTCATTCTTCACTAACGCGAGATCATACCATGATTGATATTATCATCTAATCTGAGATCAATAAGCAGGGTGTCAATTACGTAGGTAAGTCTGAAAATGGTTCAGCCCTATATTGCTACCTGCCTAGATAAACCTATGGACCAACCAAAACCAAAAATCGGTTTCCCCGTGTTCCTGACAAAGGCCAGAGAATGAAAAGGGTGACAAGAAAGACAAATGTATGGCAATACACCGCTTCGAACCCGGCATCGGCCGTGAAAGTTGTATAGATATTCATTCCTACCAGTAGGGCTGGTAGTGTGGTCTCATTTGAGGATTCATGTTGAAAAGCTTGGACTCCAGACACTGCTTTTCTGCTGATCCTAAATAATTGTGAGCAGAGATTTTTACAGGTTGAATCAGGGATGATCTTACTTACCTAATTTCAATGTCCTGTTGTCGAAGCCTTTTACAATCTCGAAGATGTGTGATTGGGCTTCGACCTTGTCTACGTAAACATCTTGACCGTCCATCAACCAGATACTGGCCTTCACGAGATATTTACCAGGTTCAACACGTTTGGTAACTGGAATGGGCAAATACAGACTGGGACTTCCCACCTGCTGTGAGAAGCTTTGGAAGCTTGCCTCGTAGCCGCCACTTGCATCACACAGCTTATATTCAATAGACCAGTCCAGCCCTTGTAAATCCTCATCCCCACGGTATATCACTTCGGCAAACAGAGACCATGGAAGAAGCCCTGGAGCGGCTTTCTCCGGAGCATCAACAAGGAATTGGATATCAAGAATTTGGGAGCTTGAGCTTCCCTGTCCACCGCCCCTATTCATGTTGGATTTGAATAGATAGAACAAAATGTCTCTTGTGTCTCTTCAAGTTTCAATAACAGAATTTGTTGACTGTGTTGGAATACAAATCCGCTACAGAGTGATGCATCGATCCTTTTATAATTGAACGAATAATGGCAGTTATCGAAGAAGTCATTGTCCGTCCTGGGGGGTGTCTATCTATATTGAGATATATAGAAATACATCAGTTTTTTGTTGAATATCCGGCAATCTTTGTATGCCGTCAAAGGGACGAAACATGTACATGTTTGAAATCTAGCCCAAAGCTCTTTATGAGTAATAGAATGTCATAGAGAGGCTTAGGAGCAGCCTTCTAAGCATAGGTCGAAGACAACTATGCCTCCATGTCGTATAGTCAGATGGACAACAAGAACGCCAAATTCATATCATCTTTTTGACCTCCTACGAATTTTTACAAGGCTGTCTTACGACTCAGAAAATTGCGATAGTGGAGCGGCGCAATTGGTCTCGAAGATAGATCTCTCGCTCGAACATGTGCCCTTATAGCATTCGGTTTGGAACTCACGATCGCTGCGTTGGGCTGTTGGCTCTAATTGGTTCATCTGCACTTGCTTGAGAATTGGAATGGTGGGTCTCTCATAGCCAATTAGCAATCACATCAATGGAGTCTGTTGCCACGTGACCTCTTCCTCACGTGCCCGGTCGGCAGATCTTTTACCCTTCCTTCATTTCATCCAGGCACAGAACGGACGCTCTGGACATGCCCGTCGTGGCACACCGCGATGCTTTCGCGTACATGCGTCGGACGAACGTGCTGACCAATAATGGTCGAATTGAAAATGCTCCGACAACATCCACTGTCAACCCGGTCCCTTGCGGCCACGGCCTGCAAGGAATGTCGACTATTGAATCGGCATACCCTCCAGGAGCGAGCCTGTGCACAAAGGCTTGTACTTCGGAGTGTTACCACCTCCCAAGCCATTTGTCGACCTCCTACCACCTCAACCACGACATGATAGATGCCTGCAGGCCGTGCAACCAACTATTATCAAAATAGCCAAACCAGCGGTGCATATATAGGAGTGCAACCAACCCCGAGACCATAGGCCGATCTTCCCGGCTCATTCCTCATTCCTCTCGTCGGAAGGGGTAGACAAGAGAGAAAAGCTGGCGGAAGGCACGCTTGGAACACTCCTCCTTCCCCCAACGAAGGTGCATGCACAGCTTTGTTTGCTGAGTCGCTTTCCCACCAGCTACAGCTTTATCTTTCCCAGCTTCATTGCTGCGTGTGTCTCTTTGTTACACGTGAGATGCACCTGTATCCTTTTTTTATCAAAGCTCTGTCTTTGTTGACTGCTTCGGCGGTTGTGACAGCAGCGTCTGCAAAGCAATATGAAATCGTCGAGCAGCTGACCAAAGTCCCGAGCGGATGGGTACGAGGTCCACGACCCTCGCCCTCGATGTTGATGCAATTCCGTCTTGCAATGCGACAGCCACGAGCCGCTGAATTTGAGCAACATGCATTAAATATCGCAACCCCCGGACACGAGATGTACGGCAAGCACATGAAGCGCGATGAGATCAGAGCCTTCCTGCAACCTTCCGCCGAGGTCCAAGATGCCGTCGTGTCGTGGCTGCACTCAGAAAATGTTTCCGAAAATTTGATGGAGGTAAACGGTGATTGGGTCAAATTTATTGTTCCAGTGAAACAAGCAGAACGGATGCTGAACACCACGTTTTATATATACCACGATGAAGCACAAACCACGTTCAGAGTTCGCACCTTAGAATACTCAGTACCTAGAGAGGTCTACCAGCATGTTCAGCTGATTCAGCCAACGACCCACTTCGGCCGGAACAAGGCTCACAAAAGCCTTGTTCTCAACCAAAAGGAACTTGAGCTAGGTATCGGGGTTGATTGCAACACATCTATTACGCCAGATTGCTTACGAGAATTGTATAAGCTGGGTGACTTTGAGGCAAGTCCAGATTCTCGCAATAAGCTAGGTATCTCTGGGTACTTGGAGCAATATGCGAGATACGATGACCTTGAAGTCTTCTTGGAAGAATTTGCGCCCACCATGACGAATTCCAACTTCACAGTGCAATCTATAAATGGTGGCCTAAACGACCAGACCTCAAATCTTGACAGCGTCGAGGCAAGTCTGGACATTCAGTATGGGATTGCTTTATCGTATCACGTTCCAACAATCTTCTTTACCACCGGCGGTCGGGGCCCTCTTGTTCCCGACCTGAGTGAACCTGACGCTAATGCCTCATCCAACGAGCCCTATTTGGAACAACTCCATTATTTATTAGATCTATCAGATGAAGAGTTGCCAGCAGTGTTATCTACCTCCTATGGCGAAGATGAACAGACTCTTCCTGAGTCGTACACCAATACTACATGCAACCTATTTGCTCAACTCGGAGCCCGGGGAGTGTCAATTATCTTTAGTAGTGGAGATGAAGGAGTCGGCGAGGCGTGCCTTACGAACGATGGCACCAACAGGACGACTTTCAACCCCATCTATCCAGCTTCCTGTCCATTTGTCACCTCCGTCGGAGGTACTTACCGAATCAATCCAGAGCGAGCAGTAAGCTTCTCGTCTGGTGGGTTTTCCGAGCGCTTCTCTCGGCCATCATATCAAGACAATGCTGTTAGCTCTTACCTATCCGTTCTCGGTGATCAGTGGCAGGGTCTCTACAACCCTAATGGACGAGGATTTCCAGACGTGGCTGCTCAGGCCCATGCCTTCATCGTGCGGGACCATGGTAGATTCGTACAAGTCGACGGAACGAGGTTAGTAACTCTATGAGTCTGCATATGCACAGTTAACTAACCATGCATGCTTTAGCGCCTCCGCACCAACTTTTGCAGCCATTATCGCGGATTTGAACTCTGTGCGATTAACGAACAACCAGTCTACGCTCGGTTTCTTAAACCCATGGCTATATGGCTTGGATGGATCCGGGTTCACGGACATTGTTGACGGGGGCTCCACTGGCTGCACAGGACTTGATTCGCAATCAGGAGAGACTGCACCATATGTTCCTTACGCAAGTTGGAATGCGACTACTGGTTGGGATCCTGTGACAGGCATGGGAACGCCGCTTTTTGATGCTTTGTCTCAACTTGCATTGAAAGCATAAACTTGCATAAATAGACTATTCTTCTCTAGGATCCCTTACATGCGGAGATTTAATATGATATATCTTCAATGATTTTGCCTTAAGAAAACTTGTAATCTTGTAAGCTTACCAAGTTGTCTCCTGGAAGCTCGTAGAAAGCGGTATGTACCTTGGACGAAATCACGTGATTTCATCCCCATCATTCGGAGCTGCAGTTTGGCGACAACTTCCATATCTTGACATCTCAGCACATACACCGCCAACAAGAGATACTAGAATCGGAAATAGATCTTTGAATCATCTTGCTTTTTTATCTCCTAGATTGAGCTTATCACATAACATAGAGTCTTATTGTCTCGACGTGATTGCCTCTTCACTCGATCGTCATGTCCGACCTCAACACGATCATCACTGAGCTTCACAAGAGCCTCGAACAGAATAAGCTCGACCATGCCGCAGAGATACTATCTCGCCGCGCAAAGCATGCTCTCCTTGAACAGAATGTTCTCTTTCCCTCCACCACGACTTCACCACAACTGTGTTCCCAGGCTCGCGAGATCCTAGAGCTCGGCGCCATAACGTCACTCAGACAGATGGATTCTGTATCCTTCGTCCGATACTATCAGCAACTACAACCATTTTACGACTTCGAACGAGATATCGCGAGCTCAGATAACACACACAAAGCCATTTTGAAGACAAGCCAACGAAGCAAGATAACGGGGTTGTACCTTCTGCTTTTGTTGAGCTCCGGTGACACGTCGCAATTTCATACGGTGCTTGAGGGGCTCATTGTGGAGGCATCTCTAGACGGCCGCAGTGTTGAGGAGGATCCCTATATTAAATACCCAGTTGAGCTTGAGCGGAGTTTGATGGAAGGCAGCTACGACAAGGTGTGGCGTGCAACGAAGTCTTCGGAGGTACCTACGGAAGACTTTGGCTTGTTCTCAAACGTATGGCTTATTTCTTTTCCTAAAAAAAAATCATTCTTCCATTTGCTGACTTTTGAAAATTTAGGTGCTCGTTGGAACTATCAGAAGGGAAATCGCCGATTGTTCTGAGACAGCTTACCAATCTCTACCGATCTCAAATGCAAAGGATCTTCTCTTCCTTGAGTCCGAGGGTGCAGTTGTGCAGTTCGCACAAGAACGTGGTTGGAATCTGAAGGACGGACGCATATATTTCCCAACCCAGTCCGATGCTGTCGCTCCTGTATCGGAAACCCCTGGCACAGTCCAACCCATCAACGAGGATCAACGACCAGAGAAAGGCATCGCTCTGGCGAGTGCCTCCGTTATAGAAAACACCATTGGATACGCAAGAGAGCTGGAGACAATTGTTTAGGTTATTAGAGTATTATGGATCTAGCCTTGTACTCTACCTATAATTTCAATCACCATGCATTCGAGCGAAGAATTCAGTATTATGATCCGCCTTTACATGTTACGAGTGTCTCTATCTTAAGAGGGGGTAAATAAATCCCTTATTCATATCCTCATAACTGAAGCTTCCACAAGCACAGTCTTTTATCGTAGAAGCTGGTCGAGACACAAACCATATCTGAAGTAGATCTATTCCCCTTCCAAAAGCCCGAAGCATAATTCATGCTTTCATGCTCCGTGAATTGCGCCAATACCTGTATATCCCAGTCGCCAATTTCTGTTGCTTGTCTCCTCTTCCAGGTGACTTTCACAACTCTCGTGCCAGCGTGCATGCAGCTTGCCAGAACCAGAAAATTTATTTCTCCAGCGTCAGCTTCCTCCGTATCGATAACTTGTAGTCGCCAAACTCCACCACCTAACCGACTCTCTGCAAGAACCGTGCCTCTTCTTGAATTCGCATGATACACTCGAATATACTCGTCATAACTCCCAGTCAACAATATCGGCGCGTTTGCGACCATGTTCATAATCGGTAATGGTAATATAGCCGTAACGCCAGCTGTGTGATGGCGAGCTCTATCGCTTGTGTCAGATATCATGCAATCCTCTAACGATAAATCAGAGCTAGTCCCATCATCACCCTCCTCGTCTGGAGCGCAAAACTTCCGTATATTCAGCGAGCCAAAATCGTCGCCCGTGAAAATGAATGATGATGACTTTATCGAAGAATCGTCTGTCGCTGCTTCTTCTTCCGTATAACTAGCCAAGGCCACGAACCAAGCCTCAATGGCAACACCATTTGGAGCCTCAAATTGAGTCTCTATCAAATCTAATCCGTTTCCCTTGGCTATATCATGCTGTCCTCCTTCCCCGTTTCTTTCTTTCCCCTGTTGAGCTGCTGCTGCAGGAAGCGGGGTAGAAAAGACAGATGTCCTACCATCAGCAAACGTCACTGCAAACCCATCGGGATACGACGATGTCGTCGGAAACCAACTTTTCGGGAACCAGGTCAGGTACAAGGATGGAATGGAGCCTGGATCCTCGTCGTGCACAGATCTCGTCCAAATGTGCTGAATGTGCGGATAATTGGAACTGTCATGATGAGAACAGGAGATACTGTAGAGGGAAACAGTCCCATCGCTACCGGCAATTCCCAGTAGAGTCGACTGTCGTGGGTGGAAATGCAAGTCGAAGACAGCATGGGACAAGGTCACCACTTGCTTCTCTTGCCTGTATAGTATTTATATTATGCATAGGTAAGCTTTCGAGTCCATACACAGCATAATCAAATTTTGGATATTCATTTGTGCGTGTAATTTACTAGGTTATTCCATACAATTGAGGAGTAGTAGCATTCAAATGCCACAGCTGAAGAGTTCCTGTTTTGGTCTGCTTGACTGTGGACGTGGAGGAGGCATTTTCTCGACCACTCTGTTGTTGTTCTGGCTTTTCTTCATGAAGTAGATAGGTGCCTATCACGAAATAATCGGGGTCTTGGGGACAAAATTCCAGACAGCTTGGTGGTTGGTCCAGAAATTCAGTGATAAGTGAAGATATTGATTGAGGTTTTTCCGATGACATGCTGGCTTGCGGGCATCGAAATCCCACTTGTTTTGGGAGGTCACGTATAATGGATTTGGACTGAGTTGCAACTAAGAGGAAAATCCGCGATTAAATAATTGTAGAAATTTAGGTGGAGCAAGTGCTGGTTGCAAAGTTGAGGGCAAAAATATCAGAATTTATCGACATTAAAGTCACGTGGTGCGTAAAAAGTAGATGATGCACTTCCATACACTCATTGGCAAGTGATAGAGGTCACATATGTCTATCAAAATTTGGAAATATTGTTGTGAGTTGCTGTTATACTGAAGATTCTCAGATAGGCTTTAAACCCATGACAATTCGTTGTGGTCGTGGATACAGGTAGCATTCAATGCTATGACATAGACACTACATTGAGCTAGGCAGGTGACAAGCTAAATTGAGCTTGGCTAGAGCATCGCTGAGCTCTTCGGGTTTTGGAAATATAATTCCTTTGATATTGTCCTTCTGTAGAAGTACAAGCATAAAAAGACCGGTTATTTGTCTTGCTAGCAAGTACGACTTGTACGTGGACCTCGGCCTTCCATGAGACGCCTTGATGAAAAGGTTGTCTGCGCCGCGTTCTGCTTGGCCTATCAGATGCGGTATGCTTGGCAGATGACAATTCCATCTTCCTTGAGGATGGAAATGGTGTTGAGGAAAGCGGAATGTATCCTTCTAGGTTTGAGGCCCTTCTTCAGGGTTACCTTCAGACTATAGGCCTTGCTCATGCTGTCTCCCTCTCTTTCATGATTTCCTCACACGCTGCCCTCAATTGTTCGACTCCTTTGATATCCTTCCAGGATTGCAACAGACCGTCAATCTCCTTCCAATCTTCTTGTGCTTGTTCTGTCTTGCCATCATGAAGAAACTGTCTCAGCCGGCTCGGGGTTGCTAGGACCCATTCTACAGTCTCTTGTTCGGCTGTCTTATTGACCGTTGCTTTACTTTTTGCATCCTGAACTTTGCGACGGAGCTCTTCTCCTTCCTTGATTAAACCACCAGCAGTCTCGGCAACGAATGCCACGGCGGGCCCAAGTGTCTTTGTCATGGTCAACGGAGCTCCTCGTTCCTCCATGCTCTGTCTCATGCTCCCGATAGTTTCGACGGCACGGATCAATTTGGAGTAGTTGTCGTAGACAAGGGCCTTGCGCTCGCCATCTAGAGTTCGAATATCGCCCACCAAAGTATTCTCTGCTTTCAAAACCGTCGACAGAGACGAAGTGGCCAAGAGTTGGTCGATATATTGTTGTGCGTCAAATTCCGGGCTGTCCAGCTCGGAGGTTACCGTAATTGAAGGTGATCCTGAGAGCTCATTTGCGCCAGTCGAGCGAGGAGCACCAGCAGGAGAACCTGCTACATCTCCTGTCGACGATCTTATGTTATAGTAGTCTCTGAGAGCAGCGCGATTCCGACGCTGAGCTGGAGATACGCCACGCACGGCAGAAGCAGGATTATTGATACCAAGTCCATTGACACTAGAATTGGGGTTCGTGGTGTCTAATTCTCTGGAAGGTCGACGGGACGATACCGACGTGGCATGGGACGAGGCAGTAGATAGACGGGGGGACGAAATGGCGGACATGTTGTAATGCGGTCGATGCTTGGAAGCAGAAGCGCTCAAGGCTCTGGAGAATTATGATTCCAGCGACGCAAAAAAGGATAATGTGAAGAAAGAAAGGAAGAGAAAGACAGAAGCAGATAGTAGACCGGAGCTTTGGGGCTGCGGAGTCCGGGCATGTGGAGCCCTCCGCGCTTTCCTCGGTTTGTATACAACAACTTTTGTAGACACTCTGCAGGCAACTCACTCCAACTCTTGAATTCGCCCAACCTACAACAGCATTCTGCTCTACAAGACCAGATATGTTATCTCCACAAAAAATTCACCCTTCTCAAGATGTCGACGACCGATGAGCACTTAAGAGCACAGCTCTTAGCCAGCAAGTCGCTCCCTGTGTCCCCAACGTGGATATCCAATTTCCTAGCATCCATCCCCCAGAACCAGCAGCGAGCTCCCCTCTCAGCATTAACGCAGACGGCGCTATTCCGTATCCTTACCTCTGATTTTACAAATTCTCTGTCGACGTCAACGACTCCATCGGCATCACTCCCCAGAGACATCAGCGATCCAGCGGTTAAAGAACGGCGCATTTCGGGGCCAGTGCCCGTTCAAGTTCTTGACATTGAAGATATTGGGACCAGTCTGTGGTTTCGGATTGAGAAAATAGAGCAAGTTGAGCGAGGAGAAACTGTTCGAGGCAGGGAAATAGTAAGAAATGTGGACGTGGATAACGTCGATACCGCTGAAACCACATCCAACGCGTTGAGGCCGACAGGGAACAATAACAACAGTAGCAGCAATACCACAGGCCATGGACCGCATCGTCTGATCCTACAAGATGCGCTTGGTACAAAGGTTGTTGCATTGGAATATAAAAATATCAATGGCATTAGTATCGATAAACTTTCGATCGGGGCAAAATTTATCCTGAGGAATGCCATTGTGGCAAGGGGAATGGTCCTCTTGACCCCTGAGACTGTTACTGTGCTAGGAGGAAAAATTGACGTGTGGGACACTACATGGCGAGAGAAGAGAAAGGAAGTTCTGTTAGCAAAAATCGAAGCTTTACACGCAGAGGAAAACGGGGCTTCTACTGACGGAGATGCCATGGAAGAATGATTCGCTTATTCTCATTTCTACTAGGTAAGCTTTGGCGTCTAATATGCGGTATCTATTTCACAAATTGTGTGTGGAAGACCTATGATACAATATCGTAAGAGGAAGCGATTTTGTCATGCAGTATCCGACAGACTCCCGTCGAGACCTTCCCATCCCTCAGCTTTCCAGGGGGCAATCATAATAGCTCGCAGTGAATCTCCAATGGTACCTGTCTGGACATAAGCTTGGCACAGGTCAGCAGCGTTTAATCCACCTTGAGGAGGAACGTTTCGAAGGGCAGTCTTCACAGCCATTGTGGCGGTATGCAATTCTCCTGTAGCAGCAGTAAGCTCCATCCAGCCTTGCGGTTGTCCAGGCGCAAGCATAACAGCCTTGGATGCCTCCACAGTTAGTCTTTCTGCCTCCGGAATGTCGCTCTCTGCGCTAAATCCCATCGCGGAGATCGCGGAGAGCAGCTTGATGACTCGTGTACGATCGTGAATCTCAATATCATCTCTAGTTCTCATTATTTCGAGGTCGGCATGAACCGCTTCAATAGCATCCTGGTCCCCATCTAAGAGTGCAATCGCTCCCAGTAGAGTGACAGCAGCGACGTGGTCCGGATGCTTTTCGATACAGTCGAATAATTGCTCACGAGCTACGTTTCGTTCCTCTTCCCCGCCCTTCGCCCACAGTACTTGTGCAAGAAGACAGACTACATGAGGGTCATTTTCTGCCTCTTCGAGAGCATCACGGAACATATCGATGGCCTGATCCATTGATTTTAAGTAGTAATAAGCCAGACCAGCGGTGAGATGTGCTGATAAGCGAAGCCTTGTAACAAGCTCTGGTTCAAGTGTCATTAGGTCATCCTCTCCAGACAAGCTCAGTGCCGTTTCAGCCTTCTCGGCAGCTTTTTCGTATTCGTGATTGGCAAAATGTACACGGGCAATGTCCGAATTTGAAAGTGCAAACCGTATCAGGGATGATGACGACTCAGATATTTCGTATTCAGCTTCTACCCCAGCGCAAACAACGTCAAGAGCAGACTCGGCCTGCGAAAACTCGCCTGTTCTCTCTGCAAACAAGGCGGAAAGATGCTCAAATGAGAGCGCGGATGGTTCTTGAAAGTGCAATTGCTGGAGTGCAAAGAAAGGCTGAATCAAGTGCGATAATTCGTTGGATATCGAAGCGTCTTCAAGAAGACAATCAAATAGGCTTAGCGTGTATTGCTTCTTGGTTATTGTTGACGATGATGTAGAAATTTCAAATGCGTGTCTGAATAAAGCTCTTGCTTCTGATGGGTCCCCAAAGAGAAGGGCAAGAACACCTTGACCCAGCCACGCTGGAGCATAGTCAGGGTCGGCAGATTGTCCACGAGTAAAAGCCTCATTTGCTAATTGAAGATCATTATTGATCAGATAAAAAGCCCCGAGATTCGTCCAGTTCTGCGCACTACGGTCATTCAGATGTAGACTGCGTACGAACGCATGCTGAGCAACTTTCGGACTGAGCGAAGATGTTACCACTCCCAGTGAGTTCCAGAATTCAGAGTTCCCTGCCTCCAACTCAATGGCTTGTTTGAAGCATCGGATGGCTGCTTTGAGGAATTTCTTCGTTTGCCGCTTCTCCTTTTTAATGTCATTTCCACCCTCAATACATCTGTAAGCTCTGTACTCGGCCCATCCTAAATTGTACCAAGAGACGGCTTGACCATGAATATCGTGTGCAGACACATACACCGCTCGTTTGTACGCCAGGATAGAGGCGTATATGCATGCGTCGGATAAGGGTGCTTGACGTTCCTTGGAAATCTCAAATAGCGCATGATCTTTCCCCACGTCATCCGTGTCGGTAAGTAGATCATACGCGCCGTCTATTCCTTCGGTGATTAGGAGGGAGCGTAGTTCTAAGGCAGAGACATGTCCTGATTTTGCTTTGATGTAAGAGAAAATGGCGCAAGCGTCACCGACCGCTTTCCACAAATTGAATACATTTGGCGTCTCCTTCGCCATTGAACCGGATATATCCAAAGCTTTTCGTGCAGACTTCGCTGCATCATTGAATAAACCTAGTTCGAGATTCTTCCACGAACTTTCCGTTAATGTTTGTAAAAGTGCAATCACCACTCCGAATTCTTTAGTGCGAATGGCGAGAACATCCTCATATCTTCTGATTGCATCTTCATATTCTCCCAATTCTCTCTTGACATTGGCAAGCATGTATTTCGAAAACCAAACATTGCCATTATCATTCTTAGAAAGATTGTTCTCTAATGCCTCGGCATTCTCAAAAGCTTTGGTGGCAGCAATATACCTGCCGGAATTATGATAGCTTTCACCAAGACCGACCCATGAATGGTAATCTTTCGGAGATATACGTAAAGCTGCCTGATAAGATGCGATGCTTTTGGTGTACTGTTGCTTATTCAGTTGCACAATCCCCAATGCTGCGTATGGCCAACTATGACCCTTGCGTTTAGATCCCGGTGCAGGAGTTGCCTTTCCGGAATCAACCACTCGCTGAGCAACTGCTTCAACCAGATCCCACTCCTGTTTATCAGCGAAAGATTTTGCTAGCCGTTCCGCAGCTTCGATCTCTGATGAGGACAGCTCAAAAGCTTTATGGAAGCATCGTCTTGCTCGAGCTTTATCTTTCTTATAGTCAGCATAGAATATCCCCAGCCTAGTATACGCCGGTGCATAATTCAGGTCAGACTGAACTGAGGCTAGGAAGCTAGCATATGCCCCATTGCGATTCTTTCGCGACGCGCTAGATGGCTCTAATTCCCATTGGCAGTGACCGATTCGATAGAGTATCTCCGCCTTGAACTCTCGACTTTGTGATTTGCTGTCTTCTATTTCCGTGAGCACGGCTTGTAGCATTGCCAGGCCAGTCTCAAGGTCTCCGTTGAGCGCCGTGCACCAAGCTAACTCTGATTGAATTTTGATATTGGATGGATCGCGCTCCTGAGCCCGCCGTAGAAACTCGAATGCTTCCTCATAATTGTGATCTTCTTGTAGGATCAAACCGATGCCTAGCAAACAGTTTGTGTTTCTCGGGTTTCGTTCCAAGATGCTATCAAAAATACCTTTCGCCTCGGGATGATTGCGAGGTGCCTGATATGAAATGAGTGCCGTTGCTAAGGTAATTTTCACGTAATCGATTGTGCCACCAAGGCTTAAACCCGTTTTCCGAGTAGCACCTTCGATGATTGATATGCCCTTTCGCGCAACATCGACCGCACTTGCATATTCCTCTAAATTCAGGTACAGCTGGGCCATAACTCGATGAGCTATAATGGAATCTGGCGATTGTTCAAGGCCATCGGACATGAGAATCAAGCGGTCTTCTACAGTCATATCTGCATCCTCACTACTAGATTCGGTTTGAGTAGATTCCTGCATCTCCGTCTCGGACGGGAACGGTGAAAGATCGCTCTTCAAAAAACCTTGTATCACCTTGCTCACGCCATCTTCTGGGAAGAATTCCGTGTATTCACGAAGGAGAATAGGGTCCCAGTCAGCAAAGTCTTCGACATCCTTCCATTCAAGCTCAATCCTCCATGCCAGGTTGAACGGGTGTTTTATTATAACCATATCTCGTGCAGAGCGAATCACGTTATCCCGTTGTCCAGATTTTTGGTTTTGAGGAAGGACTAGGAGCAAGTCATATGCTCGCTGCAGCAGTCGCTCCTCACTTTGATGCCTAACCCCATCGTCGGTAGTCCAGTCGATCAGACCCCTGTAGTATTCGTCCAGCTCTGTATTGCTAAGTGCCTCAAGCTTGACTTCTGCAGTGACCTGGTCAATTCTTGCACCAAGGCGGGTCCGCCTTTCGCCAATTTCACGATTGATATATTCCTTTTCCTCGGCCTCGGTAAGTTCTATCAGTCTCGAGTAGGTATCCGCCGGATGCGGGACTCTTCCCTCCAAAGACGGATATAGAGGACATGTTGGAAGTTGGAGATGTAAAGCTTGCTTCCGTTGTACACGATTTCCGTTCTCTCGGACAAATTTAACGAACTTCTCCACAACGTCGACGCATTTGTCTCGCTCGTCACTTTTGCACCCGTCTCAATTAGCAAAATGACGAAAGTTAGAATGTATATAGACAACTACATACCCTTCTGCAAAGATCTGTCCTAATTTTAAAGTCACTTCACGATATGCGTCTAGTTTATTACTCCCCTGTTTCTCGTACAGGCTTGCGAGTCCCTGCCATGCGGTCTTTTCATTGTCTTTGATGCGAGATGCTGCAACGTACGATGATTCAGCTCTGTCAGCATTACCGAGCTTATCCTGCGCCAGTCCTAGAAAGATATGCCTAGACGTTGAAACCAAGGTTAGCCTGTAGCTAGGAGCGGTCCTGATGGCACATACGCATGATAATTGGCAGGCTCCCGATCGATTAATTGCTTCGCTTTGTTAGCTGCCAGCTCAAAATCCTTAGAGTCTAGCGCTGCCTTGACAGCCTTCAGGGCTGCCTTTGCGGACATTCTTGGCTAGGCCAGCAGCTGTGTTCATCGTCACTTGAAAATCGTCCCGCCTAAAACACAGCTGTGGATGTGGGGAAAGAGCCAAGGAAGAGCGGAGATCGGTCGTGGCTGCTTATCGCGACCCCGATAAGTCTAGTGCCGAATCGAGCTCCATCACGTGCATACCATCGCCAGTTGTCACGGGGATTGGCGTCATGCGCTTTACCTGCTCAGAACAGCCAGCTTTCTCGTCTCTTGTCCTGTAGAAGCTTTCTGTCTAAGGGATTTATGATCTTTATTCTACACAGGAGGCGAGAAGTCAGACTGTTCCATACTCCGATCACATTTGCTCATTCATAAATAATGGCTCCCCTTCGTCTGCGTATCGAAGGCCACAAGTTCCGTGACACCTACAATCGAGAAATCACCTTGCGAGGAATCAACGTGGCAGGCGACGCGAAATACCCGAAGAATCCGGACGTTCCATCTCATGTTGCGGATGACTTTTATGACGGCGACAATGTTTCCTTTGTTGGCCGACCATTCGGTTCAGACGAAGCTTCAACACATTTTGGCCGATTACGCAAATGGGGCTATAATACTATCAGGTACATCTTCACTTGGGAGGCGATTGAGCATTCAGGGCCGGGGAAGTACGACGATGAGTGGATTTCTCATACAATTGAAGTCTTGCGCATCGCAAAGCAACACAATTTTTACGTTTTTATGGATCCCCATCAGGATGTCGTATGTATACCCGATAACAATTGTTTGTGCTGGAACATATGGCTTACTGTTTTCAGTGGTCCCGATTCTCTGGTGGCTCTGGTGCTCCTCTATGGACACTATATGCTGCAGGCTTCAATCCGAAGAATTTCAACAAGACTCAAGCAGCTCTAATTCACAATACATGGCCTGATCCATCTTCTTTCCCAAAAATGATTTGGAGTACGAATTACACCCGCCTTGTATGTCAGACTATATTCACCTTGTTTTGGGCGGGGCGTGATTTTGCACCCAAAGCAATTATTGATGGACAAAACATTCAAGACTACTTGCAAGGGCATTTTATTTCGGCTTGTCAATACCTTGCTCAGAAAATTCACGATGCGGGAGATCTAGAGAACGACGTTATCATTGGATGGGAATCTTTGAACGAACCAAATCGAGGATTGGTTGGATATCAGGACATTAGTATTATACCCCCAGAACAACAGCTTCAACTTGGAACGTCTCCAACTGCATTCCAAGCTATGCTGACGGGATCCGGCCGTCCCTCTGAGCAGAGCACATGGGCTTTCGGAAGTTTCGGGCCTCATCAAACCGGCCGAGAATTGGTTGATCCGGAGGGAGAGTCTGCGTGGTTGCCAACTGATTATGACGATGGAAAATATGGCTGGAAACGAGACCCCGGGTGGAAACTTGGAGAGTGCATATGGGCACAGCACGGCGTTTGGGACCCCTCTTCAGACGAATTACTGCAGAAGGATTACTTCTCGAAAATTCCAAATACAGGAGAGGCCCTAAACTACGACGTCTTTACCAATACCTACTTTATGGAACACTACAGAGCTTATAGGGATGCTATTCGAAGCGTTCATTTGGAGAGTATACTTCTGTGTCAACCCCCAGTTATGGAAGTGCCACCACAGCTGAAGGGGACGCAAGACGATGACCCCAATATGGTGCATGCCGTGCATTATTATGACGGATTGACACTACTCACAAAGCATTGGTAAGTCAACCAGTGAAAGACAACTTTTGAAGGCATTTGAACTGAGAAAATGCAGGAATCGATTGTACAATGTCGATGTGATAGGCGTTCTCCGCGGCAAGTACTGGACGCCGGCATTTGCTGTTAAAGTTGGAGAATCTGCAATTCGAAACTGTTTACGCAACCAGCTCAAATTTCTGCGTGATGAGAGCTTCGAGTATATGGGTGATCATCCTCTGCTTTTTACGGAAATTGGAATTCCCTATGACATGGACGAAAAAAGTGCATACAAGACGGGTGATTATAGTAGCCAAATTAGCGCCATGGATGCGAATCATTTCGCTTTAGAAGGCAGTGGATCGAATGGTTTCACGTTGTGGCTGTATATGACAGAGGTAGGTAATACACGGCCTGCCAGGCGAATAGTCGCATTTACTGACTTGACTTCTGGTTAGAACAACCATCAATGGGGAGATCAATGGAACGGAGAGGACCTATCTATATTTTCTAAAGATGACCTCGAACTGCCGAACATAGAGTCTTCTATAATAACCACCGGCTCAACAACGTCATTGAATCGAAACTCACCGTCATTCTCTCGAAGCTTGAGCTCGACTAGTAACGGCAAAATTACCCACCACAATATCAAGAATGTCTTGGAGTCTCCATCCATCTCTCCCCAGTCATCTCGAGTGCCTTCTGAGCCAGACAGCACACCTGGCTATAGGGCTGCGGAGGCATACATCCGTCCTAGTGCTATCTACACAACTGGAGACGTCCTCAAACATGACTTTGATCTCAAGAATTGCACGTTTACGCTCTCACTTAATACCGATAACGCAACTAGCCAGGATGCGCCCACCGAAATCTACCTTCCCGAATTTCACTTTCCTGCCTCGGAAACCGTGGTAGCGGTAAGCGGAGGTAAATGGTGTATTGAGTTCCAAGAAGAAGCGTCTAGCTCTGTCCAAATCCTTAAATGGTGGCATGGTGAAGGGGATCAAGGTATCAAAATCCAGGGGGTCAAACGCACAGCCGGTCAGGGTGCAGTCAGATACGAGGACGATTCATATCTGGAACATTGCCAAAGGAACTGCACTATCATGTGAAGAGAGTCTACTGTAATAATTTTTGAATCAACTAGACATTGTAGCACGGGTCATGATGTCCCGTACTTCACGATAGGTTCTGAGAATAGGCATGCCTTTGTCTAAAACCAATAGCTAATGACGTTCCATATCTAAGTTAGTTTCTAGTATGTGGTATGTGCGTCATTGGTATTCCAAGGACGGTAGCTAAACCACATTGGTTACTAGCGCAGCTAACCCGCATCCATCCATCCATCGCATCCTTCCACTATATATTATTACTCGCATCGACAGATAGCCCATCAAAGACATGGTAGTCCTATCGCTAGTACCGCTCGATGCAAAATGGTTGACCACAGCGCATCCTCCAAAGTCATGTTGCACGGCAGCTCCGTGCTGTCGAAACCAGTACGCCGCCGGCAGCGCCAGACGCTCTCGTGTTTGCCTTGTCGTCGGCTCAAAGTGAAATGTGATCGGGGTCATCCCTGTCGCCATTGCGTATGGAGCGACAGAGCTGCAAGCTGTCAGTACGCTGCGTTTTCAAACACAAACACACCGTCGAACGGTGTAGTGTCGTCGGATGAAGACCAGGCTAGTGCTTCTACTGTATCAAGTCAAGAGCCACCCAGCAGATCTCGGCCTACAGTTTTGCTGCCAAGGATCAAAATGGAAAATTCCATGGTATCTTCAGAGTCACCAAGAACTGCGTCATCCAGAACCGAAGATGCCGCAAAGAGAACCGATAGGGACATGAACATGATGACTCATGTGAGCTGGAAATCCAAACTTCGAGGGTCAACACATTGGCTCTCGGTTTCTGAACAGGTGATTTAGCTACCACGCCAAATTTCGAGGCCTCTTACTTACTATATGCAGATCCAACATGGCTACGGTACTTCTAATGATAGTGCGCTTAAGCGGTTGCATATAACTTCTCTCACAGAGATGTTCAGAAATATCGCCAGAAACTTCACCAGTTCCATTTTCCCCTCTAATTATCCATTCGGATCTGGGTATCAGGATCAATCCCCAAGCAAGAAGGAGATTCTGACTTATGTTCCTGACCGCCCTACCACTATGTTCCTTATCGCTATCTATATGGATACAATTGAAAGGACACACCCCTTGTTGCACCCGCCAACCTTTCACGAAGAACTGAAGCTATTTTGGGAAAACCCTGCAGAAGTAGACGATGGTTGGTTAGGGCAGTTTCTTGTGATGCTGGGTCTGGGTTATCACCTGTCGAGAGGTGTAAACTTAAGGCCAATTGAGGAGGAAATTCTGAGCAAGTATTTTCGAGGAGCCGGGACCTGCCTTAGAAGCACAAATTTTCTCTTCTCCCCTACGCTCACTTCATTGCGGACTCTCAGTATGATGGTTTTATCTAGACGCTTACTTGCGTCTACTTGCCTCGAACTTGATGCATGTGGGCCTCTTATGAGCACTGTTGTCAGAATGGCCATGGCCATTGGTCTGAACGTAGATCCACGACATGACTTCGGAAAGACACCCTTTATTGAGTTAGAAATGCGCAGAAAGTTGTGGACAACTATTGCATTGATGGAAGCTAGCACCTCAATTTTGACTGGCACACCATTCTTATTTCGATCGTCTGATATTGACACTCAGATGCCAGCGAACCTGAACAACAAAGACTTGAATCCTTCAATACTTCACCATCCCGTCATAAGACCCCTATCAGAATTTACGGATTCTACATTGTCAATATTTTTCGCACGGTCATCTTATATGGCCTTTGATGTGATAATTCACGCAAACTCGACATCCACGCGGCTGCAGTACGAGGACGTCCTTGTGTACGATTTGAAGCTCAGGAGCCTCCTCAAGGAAATATCACAACTGTACTACCAGTCCCCCTTGGCACCACCGGAGGAATGGAAACAGAACCAGAAGTTTATGCTGGAAATTTTCTTGCGGCGTATTCTACTAGCCTTGCACTCCTACCATGGGCTAATGCCCAACGCGGATGTCGAGTTTCCAGTATCGTACTGGTCCACTCTGGAATGCTCCCTCGCACTTCTTGTCATTCAGCGGCAACTATCGGAGGATTCAAATAGTCCCCAAGGTCGGGTGTGGTTGGGTGAATATTTTAAACACGATTTCTACGCAGCAACGTTAACCATATGCTTAGTAGTGACCCGCAATGATGATGGCGACACGGGTATCAATTCAAAGGGGTCACTCCAACATAATAATATAGAGATTCCTCAACGAGAGACCATCCTCCAAACAGTACTATGCTGTCGCGACATCTGGGCACGTCGTATCTGTCAGACATATTGCCATTTCCTGTCACATATGAATCTCGGCACCATCATTGCAAGCATGATAAACCCCAATAATGCATCGGTTGATGAACTATGTCGCTCGAGCCTTCTCGACAGCCTTCGCACACTGAAAAACTGCAAATGTGGAAACTGTGCGACTGGCCCGTGTAGTGTGAAGGGATCCTTGTTGAATCACCCCGACTACCTGGCGGCATAAATCTGGTGTACCAAGCAAAATAGACGAACAAGCTGGAGGATTCAACCAGGTTTATAAAGGCAAACAAGAAAAAAAAATTAACACCAGGCACTTGCGAATGTCTAGTAATGTATCTTATTGTGAATCGAGCAAGAGAATATACAAGTATCGTTGTCTTCGTGATACAAGGGATGTTGAATAACTATGATTAAGCACAAGTCCTCTTTTCGTACCACCTCTTCCCCAGCTTTAACCACCACCACGTTGCCGGTTTCTGCTGAGACTCCTGGAACTACCACCACAACCACACTAGTAGTATCTGCTACATCTACTGCTGCTACTCCAACTTCTTCTTCATCTGACCCTATCAATACTGAAGCTGTTCCTTGTACGAAGTACTATACTGCATAATTTGGCAACTAGTGTCGCCAGGCTGAGGTTGAAGTTGGGTTACTGTAACCCAGTTCATAAACTTGAATCCAGGCTTGGATGGAACGTGCTCGAATTTGTGGCTAGGCTACCAGTGCAGTATTCGGGCTTGATATGGCCATATTATCTTCCGTCGTCATTAATTTTGGTGTAAATATTACACCCAGAAAGCAACAACTTATAGCACATCATAGGCACTCAGATTGTTTGCGTTTGCATATGGACTTTGTCTTCGGTCATTGGGCGTTCGTTTTATTTCATGGAAGAAGTGATCTCCGGCCGCCAATTGATATCTTTCTGCATACATATATCTATCGCTCTAAACCCCTTTTCACTGTATCTGGTCCAGTTGAGCGAAAAGTCTCTCTTCCCTTGCCTTGTATTCGACACACCATTCCTCTTCCCCCAGTCTCAGTTGCTCCAGTTGAGCGATGAGGTGTGCCTTTTGTTCTTCCAGCTGCTTCTCAATCATCGTACGAAGGCCTGTCCGCAGGTGCCAATCACAAGACTCAGGTGTCCAAGGATCCTTCGATGGACTTTTTCACGGCACCCGGCTGCTTGGGATAGACGGACCACGGCCCTCAGAGCAATACACATACTGTGCATATTTGCGCGATCAGCAAATTCCAAAGGCTCAGTGTCCGGCTTGATTTCGGCTGTCAAATAAGGAAAGTACATATCATTTCGCATTGCGTATGGCGACGATATCGTCGCTTTCCCTCTAAGTTTTCGCAGCTGGCTTTATGAAAATGTCGACTCTTTCAACCCGCGTGCATCATCTGGTTGGGGTCTAGGACCACAAATTGCCTGGTTCCATGGATCATTGAAGCAATCAATAATATCCTCAAGGAATTTCTGGTTTTTTCCACGCTTCTTGATATGCTGCTTCTCGGCGCATGGCATAAGGAGCGGGTGTAAATCCACTAGGATCCGGGTTTCTGATCGGTTCCGTAATGCCTGGTGGAAGTCCTCGATACAGTCATCCTCAAACATGGTATCCTGAATGGGAGGAGTGTCGGTTGGTTGTTGAGAAAGAAGAAGTCGCTCGCAAAGCGCAATATCTTCTAGAACATGACCAGTGGGTGACCTACGCATAAAACAGCCTTGCCGCTCAATGTTGATGACATATTCGGCATCCTGGTATGCTGATGATGACGACTTGTTTGTCTGGGGTAAGGATGTTTCCTCTGACAGTAGTGGTGCTGATGACGGCGATAACCCTGGAATCCGTCCATGAATAGTCGATCGCGATCCCAATCCCCTGGATGGTGGTGCCATAGTATCAAATATGTCATCTTCTTCTTCTTCTTCTTCCCCCTTCTTCTCCTTCTCAGTTGGAGGAGGTGGTATCCACTGAAAGACCTCATTTGCGCGACCAGCGAACGGTGTTGAGGATGGAGAATATCCAATTGACGCGTATCCACGTTCCAACTCTTCTGGGTTCTGTCAGGGGACTTGGTCAGCCACGGTGTAGGTAATTGGGAAAGAGAGAGATAGTGCTCGTAACTGACTGCTGGTAACTGGTTGTCAATGTTGACGGCGGCGGCTGCTGGCTGCTCCTGTTCTTCACCATTATTGCTATGGGAACTACATAACCCTGCTCGTTCCATGTTTAGCAACTTCATATATGGTTGACTACTTAGGTACGAGAGAATGATTAGAGTGAGCGTCGTGTGAAGATAGGTAGAGATGACCCTACGATGAGGATAGGTGAGAGGAGGACGCCAAGCTCGCCAGAAGTCGGAAGTGTTGACAATGATAATCATTCCATTCTTTGTTCTGGGTCAATCAAAATGAATCATCTTTGTGAGGTGCATGTTTCAAATTCATTTTTAACCGGAACACATCAAGGCTTCGTCGAGTATGTATATTTATATATGTACCTCTGCGGCCCGGACATCTCGCTCTCATTCGCCTGAAAAGAAAAAAAATCTCCCTACCTTCATGGGATTGGCACTCCTAATAGTTCATCTTGGTCAATAGTAATCAAGTAACCTCTGTATCGAATCAGAATTTGTATAACTTGCGTAACGTGAAGTCTCAAGCACTGATTGAATGCATGATACCTGTGAAGGAACTATATGTACTCGAAGTTGCCCGCGCTGTTCAACCAAACATGCCCGGTTATCTCAATCGGTAGAGTGTCAGACTCTTAATCATTGAAAATCTGAACGTTGCGGGTTCGATCCCCGCATCGGGCTTTCTTTTTTTAATTGAATACTGTTATTCATCACTTCAAGAAGAGGAGGGAATGATAATTGTATAGCGAGCCCCGCATCGGGCTAATCTTTTTGATTTTTCCGCTGCGGATCATCAATGATCCGTGCATCCACATTCTTTTTTTTCTTTCTCCAGATCCGTATCTCGCTTAAAAGCTAAATCTGGTCACCAACCATCAACCAAGCATGCCCGGTTATCTCAATCGGTAGAGTGTCAGACTCTTAATCATTGAAAATCTGAACGTTGCGGGTTCGATCCCCGCATCGGGCTTCTTTTTTTGTATTTTTCTCCCCTGGCATATTCGCAAAGGAGAGCTCTTGCGTATACCTCAACCTCACTTGAGAGATCCTCGTCTGATGTTCACCCGGCTAGGTAATACGCTGATAAGGACCCATATTTTTCTTGTTTTTTTTTGTTCTTCTACATTCTTTCAAAAGCCTTATGCAAACCGCCTATACCCTCGTAGTTCTTCCTTGCTAGCTCTTCGAGACTCTAAGAGTTTCAGAGGTAGACAATCTCTGGCTCTGCCGATTTTCTGTTTATTTTCCGGACATCTTTGAGATGCATCTAATCTGATTCTTAGGAGATGAACGCATTTCTGGTGCCTGGTTGGTTATGATCTGATGGGCAATAATAAACCTCCACGACTATATGACAGAAGAATATTCGAATATGTGTAATAAAGACACCCAATGTGTGACTCGCTACAATGAATCGAGGCGTATTGAGTCACATCGACGAGCAAGACCTAGAGACAAAACGCAGCTTTTCCAACACTAACAGTCTATTTTCAATCTACGGCCTGCCCAATTGACAACTAATTATTATATTATAGCCTCCTGTCCGACAGACCGACATATTTTAAAATCCAAGCATGCACCACGGAATACCTAGGTAGAAAATGACTTTGAATTGACTGCCTGATCATTTTACGTGTTGGCACAGGTTACTCCTTCAATCCGACCAACTTCAAGCTTTCCACCCAAAGCTTTTTCGCGGCATCCTCATCATAAGCATGCTCTGCAAATCCAGGTGCAAACTGACCTTTGGTCTGGTCATACGGACCAGCGACCTGGACATTCTCCAAAAACTTGCCCCCAACACCTTCAAACTCCTTCGCCGTAGCAGCCCACACAGTGGTTGCAGCGCCTTGCTCCGCCGACTTGAGGCCGTTTCTTATAGCAGGAATCTTCAGCAGGCCAGCCATCTGCTCCGGTGGCGTTTTGCGATTTAATCCAGTACCCAAAATGACGCCCGGGTTAACGGAGGTGGAATGGACGCCCTGCGCGGAGAATTGACGCTCGATTTCATTCGACATGTAGATATTGGCTACCTTGGACTGGGCGTATGCGAGAAGAGGCTGGTACTCCTCGGGCCGGTTCTCGAAGTTGAGGTCATCGAACCGGATCTGAGACTGTCGGTGTCCCTGTGCACTAAGCACAACGACTCGGGAATTGTAGGAGGGAGTGGACGATGCGATGAGAGCGTCCTTGACCACTTGAAAAAGCGCAAAGTGGCCTAGGTGATTGATTCCGAAGTGCTGCTCAAAGCCGTCTGTGGTTTTGTCCTTGGGATAGCCACGAATGCCTTTTGGATTTATAATGATTAGCTGCCAAAGAACCGAAAAGTTCATTGCAGTTTCACGTACCAGCATTGCAAACCAGAACATTCAATTTTCCTCCTGAGAGCTCTAATACCTTCTTCGCGACCTCTCGCACATTTGAGAGAGTATGAAGGTACATTTCTAGAAAAATGACTTTTCCAGGCTTTCCATCGCCGGTAATTGAAGCTACCGCAGCTTCTCCGTTCTCGCGATTCTGGCCCGTGATATAGACATCTGCGCCGGCAACATGGATTGCCCGTGCTGTCTCAAGCCCGATACCACCAGTGCCACCTGTAATAAAGAACACCTTTCCTGCCAAAGTGCCGTCGAGTTTCTGGTCACGAATGACTTTGAGGGCTGTTGGACGAGCATCGCCTGGTCCATTGGTGTCCTCATGGTCGGCGGCGTAGGGAGCTAGGTAAGACATTTTTTTATGAGAGAGTTATGTTTTTTTTCCCCTTATAAAAGACTTTATTATTGCTTCTGGTTTGATATTTTATAATAAATAAGCCCAAACCATCAGCAGAGAGTGCGTCTTAAATAATCTTGGAGTCTGGCCATTCCTCGATTAACTCCGCGGGCATAACGGACTTAGGGCACGGAACGACCACAGCTGGAAATCCTGTCATTCCAAGTGGAGGCACGAACGTGAAACACGATTCGTTCATGATTTTCTTGGTCGTAACGAGCTATTCATGGGTTTTAATATCCATGGAGTATCTTCATAAGCCCGGACATACTGGAAAAAATCTGGGCTGGGCAGGAAAGTTGTCTTGGGAAATTTTTATATTATATACCCCTATGTCAGTCATTTTGTACCCGCAAGCTAGGTAGAAAGATAGACTGATAGAGAATACGAGGATCATGGATTTACTCTGGGAGTTCTGCTGAAAAATATGCGCGATATTTCATCCCCATGCTCATAAATTTACGTATTGGATAGTACCGCGCTTAGAGGAAGATCTCCGCGATAATCCCAAAGACTCTCGAGACTATTATCAAAGGGAGAAGCACTTCTAGGAGTTAGGAATTTCCGGTATGCTTCGTTTCGCAGGAGAATATTATTGCGAAGTGAAAGGTCTCTTTGTGGCAGGCGCTGAAGCTTCCTCAAACGTTTGCCGAATAAGACCGCTTCCAATCGATAATATGACGTGCTTCCTCCAGTTCCAGTACCCATGATTTACCCAAGTCTCTTCCCTAGGGCTGTGCCCTGGCCCTAGATTGAGCCATCTGGTGAAAGTTACGGCGACGGTCCCGGGGCCGGTAATTGACACATGTGAATCTGAACATTCACTCCGCATTGAGAGCACTCGAGGCACGTATCCGGAGAGGGAAATGTTTCTCCACTCAAGTCGCATGACCTAAAGAATCTGGAATTACTTAAATGAAGGTCCCAGTGATGTTTACACACCCCCGAGTGCTTGCGATGTAATAAGAGGTCCCTGATATGAAGGAATTCACCACGAGCATGTATGCATTCTTGAACACGCAAGTACAAGCAATCTTCCCCTGTAGCTGGATGAGACGTTATGAGCGCATCAATGGATGTTAGGTCGAGTATATCTTCGTTATAAAAGCCGTGAGTTTCGTGGAACCTATTTTTCACCTCAATATAAGACAACATGCTTAAGTCTATGCCGTAACCGGGCCCCAAGTTATGTCGTTGCATGGCTAGCTGAAGATGCAGGTGCTTGAAGTTGTAATAGGACGAAAATGAAAATAACCAGACAGGGTTCCAGCTTTTATCCAGAGTACTGCATGATCCCTTTCGCAAAGATTGAAAGAAGAGAATACCTCTAGGTCCCAGGGCGTAGGGAGTAGAAATTTCAGCCCATGAATGGAGGAGTGAGCAGTCATAACAGAAAATCAGCGAGGGCGTTGATCGAGTTAATCGAGTCAGGAAAGCTTCTCGCCCAGGACTGAACCTTGTTTTAAAAGATGATAGTAAGTGTGTACCCAGCTTGTTCAGACATTCCACAGAGCACAAAGGCTAAACAGGCCCGGTCCACATCATCTGAGAGGTGATCGCCGATTTCGAGTAAAAGCTCCGTGGGAAGGTGGTTGAGATTAATGCGATTCATGGCTTGTCGAGAAGCTTAGAGTTGGCGATGTAAAGAGATTGCCACCTACTTACTACCTAGTATGTTAAATAGTGTCTCAGACAACAAAGCTTGCTGCTGCCTAAGAGTACCCGGAGACATGTTTTCAGACGGGATTGATGCCATAGCAAAACTTGTATTTAGCACGAGGCTGCTTGTGTTGTAACTGGAGACTGTGACCCTTTGCAGCACTTTTTGAAGTTGCTTGTCTCGAGGAAGGTTGTTTGCGAGGCGCCAACCAACCAACTTGTGGCACAGTTGCTTAGTCTCGTCGGGGTCACCTGACCTTGAGGCTTGAGCGGACCCATAAGCACTAATCTGCATACGGACTAGAGTGATCGATAATTAGCTTAGCTGAGCTAACGCTGCAGCTCTTTCGCTCTTCATACATCGGGCAGCGTTTCAATTCAACATTTGTTTTCTGCCTTGGTTCTCATCTTGCGCGTAAGATTCAGACTTATCTGCAGTACCGCGGTGTTCTGCACCCGTCGCCCTTCGAACTGAAGCAGTGTGGTGTCTAAAACACGTGCCCCTGTCTGTTTTGGGGCATGAATTGATCGACGGCTCTGCGCGATTTTCGCCTCTCCCCACGAGGAGCAGCGTTTGAGATCTATAATTCTTTGCTGCGTCCCACCAAACAAACGCGCTGACTGCCCTCTAGTCTTGCAGAGGCCAATCTACTGTTAGAGAAGTGGGAAAAAGGAAAGAAAAGTGAAGCAAAGAAAGGAGAGTGGCAAACGGCTGTTCCCTGATATTAACTGAGTCGCGTGCTAAACCCGGAGGTCTCTCGCACCTGAAGGAATTTGAAATAAATCTGCATACAAAGAAGCAGAGAAAAACAAGAAAAAGAAAAGCAAAAGGGGCTCAAAGACCGCAAACGGGAAGGCGGCAGAGAGAGAGAGGAGGAAAGAAGGAAGGAAGGACGGAGCAAAAGGGCGAACCTCAGATTCTTCCCCCCTCTTCTGACTCTGAAAGCTCACTTCTCATTCATTCTCTCTTTATTCCTTCAATACAAAGCAATTTTCCGGCTGGCGAACTCGTGGATGATGATGATGCCTGCTGCGCAATTCTGAAAACAAACAAACAAAAAAGAAAAAAAGAACAAAACAAAGGATTTGTTGTTTCTAGATCACGGAATCCTAAGTGGCCCCAGTGGCTAGACATTGGCGTGTAAGTGAGCACTCGGCTGGACAGCCAATATCCAACCATGAGTGCCAACGGCCAATTCGGAGATGGCATGACCGACATCATCCAGGCTCTAGAAGTATCTCACAGTCCCACCTCGTCGAATGAATTGCGTAAAGAAGCTCTCCAATATTTGGAATCCAAGAAGCAGGATAGCCTAGCTGCCCGCAATGGATTTTTACTTGCGTCAAATCTTGACAACTCGCCGCTGGTTAGGCATTTTGGCCTATCACTTCTCGACCACGTCTTGCTTCACACTGGGTTTGCCCTTTCGTCCGCCCAGATATTGGACCTGAAGGAAATGGTCATACAGCTTGCACAAAGAATACGAGAGGAAGACCCAAATTATTACCGCAACAAGGTCGCCCAGCTGTGGGCCGAGGTGGCCAAACGCAGCTGGGGCATCGATTGGAACGCCATGGACCAGGATCTTTTCAACCTCTGGAATGCAACCGCTTTGCACAAAGAGTTGGTGCTAACTGTATTGGAGACTCTGTCAGAAGATATTTTTTTCCGGGAGGACACCGTATCGTCGTTACGTGGGTCGGACCTGAACAGGGCGTTGGTCGAGGTTTTCACCCCTCTTTCCGTTTTCCGTGAGACTTATCCAGAAAGAGAGCAGCACCGATCAGAAATTCGTTACCAAGAAGACGGCTGGCTGTCAAGAATCTGTATCTTGCTAGGAGACTGTATTGGTAGCGTCAATACTTCTCGCCAGGCAAAGGAATGCACATTGAAGGCTCTTGCTGTTCTTAGGACGGCCTTGGTCTGGTCTATCCCCAAGGCTATTATTTCATGCAATATCGTTACAACGATATGCCACATCCTTAATTCGCAAAATGAACACATTCTTCTGGTAATTCCCAACCATGCAGCCGTCGTGAACAAGGTCTAATCAATTTTTTAGGCAGCTATAGAGGCCTTACATTCTCTGTACAGCAGGTCTAATGTTGACATTGAGGAGTTTGGGCCATTGGTCGAGCGCATCTACAATGCAGACCATTTGTCGTTGTTGAGAAGATTGTACCAATGGACTGCCGTTGATGCCGCCGATATCGATGAAACGAGATATCAAATAGCCAAGAAGTTGTCCGAGGTATGCTTGATTGTCCAAACTCTGTTTTATATCTTGGAAGCTTGTAGCTGAGTCTTATTGCAGCTGATGTCCTACGCTGCCACTTTCTTGGAAGAGAAAGATCTGGAGCTGCAGGGTACCCAAGGCATAGAAATATCCTTGCTTTTTGAATTCTTGATTGAAATTCTTCGTCACCAGAGCCTGACTGTTTCAATTCCGGTTCTGCATTCTTGGTCACGCTTGCTTGCAACGGAGAGGATCGAAGAAATGCAAGCTGTAACAAATTTGGTCGCACCCCTACTCGAAATATGCACGCAACGGCTAGTACGCTGGGAAAATCTTCCCGAAGATTCAGAAGATCCCACCATTCTATTCCTGAATGAGGATATAGATACCATACCCGAGCGTCACGCTTTCGTGGGCAATTACCGGCGTTATTGCTCAACCGTGATAGAGATAATAGTTCAGAAGAGACCACATGAAGCCGTCCCTCATATCCTTGCTGGGGTAGATCAGAATATAAACAACCTTTACAGCGGTGTCCAGCCCTTCAGTGGTATAATACCTTGTGCCGAACTTACAAGACTCATAACTAACCGTGAGATAGTTGCATCGTTTCAAAAGTTGTCGTTTCCGCTTATGCGTGCCGATACGCAGTTTTCCGTCGTTGAAGCAACTTTGAAGGGTTATCAAAAGTGGATAATAGCACATGGTGGCAGTCCACAACAAGATGTATGATCTTCCTCATGCAGACCAACATCCATGTCACTAATTAGATAAATCAGGAGCAGCAGCGGACTGCGCTTGAGCTTACAATAGAGAACTGGGCTATGAGTCTGATGCAGAGAAGTTTCGAGGTAAGCTTCTGCAATAACAAGTTTGAGGGCATCTGTACTCACGAAGAAAATCAAGGATCCCGTCCTTAAACAGAGGGTCATCAGGCTGGTTGTTGATATATCCGCTAAAGCTCTTGACAAAACACCCAGTTTTGCACTTAAAGTTCTGGAACATATTTTGATGACCCACCTCGAGGAACAACGGCAATATCCAGCTTACTCGGACGCAGTGAGGGAGCTTCACAGTCTAGCGAGTCATGAACTGCGCAGGTTGTCAATGCGATACGCTGATTACTTCTTTGTGAGTCTGCAACCGTTTGTCAAAGTATAAATTGACTAACGGACTTATAGACATTCTACGACGTGCTAGAACCCAAGATACGTGAGATTGCAGCTGCACATCAATTAGATGATAAGCTCCAGACTGAACTCATTTCCGTCTTACTGATCATCACGTAAGCTTGTCTTTGCTGCAATTTATGAGGGCTCATTGCTGACATTAGTTAGGCAACGTACAAAAAACGTTGATCCCCATATCCGTGAGGAAAGACTGAACTCTTTCATGGAGCCTGTTCGGAACGCTTGGCAAAATGCAGATTTCAGGGGTATGTCGGCTTCCTTCACAGGGTTCTGCGAACTTCTAGGGTTGGAAAAAGTGGGACCGTACATGCAAAGCAAACAAGCTGCAAATATTGAAGAGTGGACGAGTATTCCCCTAGACGATTTAGGCAAAGATATCCAAGAACAAATGACGAAACGATTTCAGGTATGTGAGACCAAGTTCGATGAATTTTCTCCTTCTAATTTGTGAAAATAGCAACTCCCTTTGCGCGGGACGAAGACTTTGCTTGCTGTTTCAACAGAGAAGCTCAAACGAACAGATCCTGCGTATGAATTGGGATGTGCTCTTTGGCGTGACGTGATTCCTATTATCCTCCCTACATTATTGCAATTGATTGGGTAGGTAACCAGTCTTCCATCGCTGATTTTTTAACTCTGACAAATTGTAGTCATGCCCATGCCTTCCACAACCCAAAAAACTGGAATAATCTTCCAGATAATATGAAGGATGTTGTAGGTCGAATACTTACGGATCGGTTCTGGCAAGCCGGAATTTCGACGGGAAGTCGTGATGACTTTTATACAAAAATTACCACGTCAAAAGCTACACTTGAAGGATTTGCGTCATCCGTTCGGGGCAAGGTCAGAGCGGTACGGGAGTCATGTTATTCGATGCTTTTCAGCATGAGCCGGTTACGTCAATACTTTTATGGATTTGCAGAATTGCCAGGTCCATTATCCGAAGCTCTATTCAGCGACTCAACTCACTTGTCTTCACATCAGTTCTCTGTTCTGTTAAATATCTCTCGCTGCCTCATTGACGACTGCCCAGTTCAGTTTCGCGATCACTTCCTGCCACCCATGATCAGCACTTTGTTCACCCAAATCGACAAGAAGGTCACACAGGAATGGGATATTATAGAGCAACGTAAAACAGGCCTTCTGGAGGGCGATTTGACTGAGGAAATGAAGGATGAAAGTATTCTTCGTCAATTAACCTATTCCGCGGTCATTATGGTTGCCAGTCTTCTGGATCCCCAGAGAGGTGGTGAGTTTTATCCGATTCAAGGCGCGAACTGGAAGGATTTATATTGACTGAGTTATGATCAGATCCAGAGGCAATATCTAGCGATGAACTCAGCGCACCTCAAGCACCAGTGTCGCTTGCAAACTCAATGAGACACTTTGTACTTTCGAATCCAACAATCTTGGAACCTGTTTTCATGTTTTGCACTCATGCTCTTCGTATGCGAGATACCAGATGCGGCAGCATCATCACCAGAGTCATTCGTTCCATTCTTGTCGATTTTGCTCCTCCTGTCAATACTCCCACAGCAATTACCATTCGAGAGTTTATCTCTACAGAAGTACTTCGTGCATGCATTACGTCGGTTCACGAACCATATTTTGTCGATATGCAACGAGATCTCGCAACATTGATCGCTTCGATATGGGTACTTTACGGCCCAAGCACACCTGCCCCCCGTTCGGTGATGCTCAGTCTACCGGGTATGACCGAGCAACGAGTTTCTTACACAGAAACATCCCTCATGAGCTCAACTTCAGGTCGCCAGCAACGCGCGCTTGTTTTGGATTTACTAGAAGGGCTACGGGGGGTCAGCATCTCCGAGCAAGGAAAGATCATTGGAACACGGGAAGAGCGCCGCAAGGCTCGCAGCGCTATGCAACAGCGATACATGTCGACGGCGCCTGCGGATATGGAAGGCCAGCAAAAACTCAAAGTCGACATTGATGATGGCCCCGACCTTGGCGGAATAGCGGACATGTTTGGTTAGGTTAATACATAACACATATTCTAATTTCTTTGTTATGGGTTGGTCGGAGGTCTGACTGCCAGTATTATATACAACGTTCATAGACATACATGTCCTGTTCTTCTGCATCTATTCGGTTTGGTTTGGTATTATAAAATATGGGGAAAAAAAAATAAAATTACGGCATACATAGGCACTTTACAGTTATTTATCCCGCATAGAATACGAGAATGTAACAGAATTGAAAGAATAGAAAACACAGAAACTTTCCCATCTATCAAAACAAAACTTCTAGAGTATGTACATTGATCATCCTCTCGCTGTGATCCATTGTGTGCTCTCACATCCCCACGAACTGTTAAGTATTTCAGTATTCTTTTACCCGAGAGGGTCAGTCAGGTCAAGCGAAGCGTAAGCAATTCGGCAACAACAAATGAGACATAAATGATCACCGTTATCAATCAATCGATAACATAACAGAACTGGTCAGGACAGGACGCTTTATCGGACATGCTTCTGCAGGTTACTAGTGATAAATTTTCTTTTGTAGTATGAAACCTTCTTGCTTCTGCTTATCGGGTGAGATTGGCGGGGGTATATGCGTAACTCGGGCGGACGAATCTTGGTAAAAGTCATGTTAAGATAATGCATATAGGCATCCAATGAAGAACAGCTTTCGACATACCTGTCAGAGTTGTATACGCGCGTCTCAGTACCGAGAAGCTCCTTCTCGCGAGCCTGGTCGGCAAAGTGTCGGCGGACTTGATCGCGGTCTTCTTCGGCTTGGAGGAGTGGGATGAGGTGAATACGAGACCACATTTTCTCACGCGCGAGTTCACTGTGCGAAAGAAAAAGGCGGTTAGAGCATAACCCTGGCTAAACATGTATTTAAAGGTAGAGTGGGTGCTTTCCGAAATGCCCGCCGCCGTAGATTTCATTCCAATCGACAGCGACACCCGTAGAGACAAAACATAAGACATACTTCATTTCACGCGATCCATAATAGTATTTGTAAAACCCATAGCCCATAATGAGATGCATGCCGACGAGGTAGGTAAAAGGCTTGAAACCGCGAACAGGCAGGTTACGCTATAACACCCGGAACGGTTAGCCATTTGCTCAATTGCATTGCTTCGTGGACTTTCGCAGAAATAGAGGAGACAAACCTTGTACTGGACAGGCTGATAGCCCCCAGCGGGGGGCATATCCTGCGGCATTGTGGCTGGCTTCAAAGGAGTGGACGCTGAAACCTGGAGGAAGTTGTGGAGAGAGGTTGTTGTTCGGGAACGATCGAGGTGAATTGACGTTGGAAAGTCACGTGATTTTCATGTCAAGATCAGATCTGGAATAACGCTGATTGGTGGGATCATCGGTGCTATGGCTATCATGCATTGTCCAATCAGAGGTGGCTGTTACTATTCTACGACTTGCGAGCAGAGTTGAAAATACATGGTGTTTGGTTTGCTGGCTTTTTGTTGAGATGTGAAAATGAATAGGCTTATGCAGCTTTATAAAGGAAGATATGATTTTTTCAATCGGATCTCAGAGTTGTACTCTCACTCACCATCTCCGTACTTAGGCACATACTCCCTAGAATTATTCATACTACCCACAGGATAATATCCGGGCTACTACCTCTATGATACTGGTCTTATCTTGTATGGCTTGGCGAAATATCTATAGTTTTCTTGTAATAGATTTATATAGATTCCCGGGTTATTCTTAGGGGGCGGGAGACTGCCTGTCATAATTATTCCCGTTTTGGTTTGTTGCAGCGAGCTGCCCCTAAGAATAGCCCTATATAAGGGCCCAACCGGTTCGATATACCCCAAGTTACATATCAAACAGTGTCAACTAGTTGTGATTGACGATGGTATCCTTTGCTTATGACGGCGAAACCCAGGTGGTGGTTTTATACTCGCGAACAACCATGTAGCAATATTGGAAGGAAAGACGCAATTTTAAGCGTATAGACGATGGTCGATCCATTATCTCTGATGAGGGGTATATTCAAGAGGGTGAAAAAACATACAATAGACAATGGCAATACCAGGATCGTAATGCCTGTCCCTAGATCTGAAATTACAATCACCGGAAATACACCAAAGGGAGGGAAATGTCCGCACTGGTTTTGTCAGAAAGAGGCGCGGATAACCATGTATGTCTTAACCTTGCCATTCAACAAAAACAGGCAGAATAAGACAATAGCTTACACAACAATGGTCTGCCGAGTATATCTTTTAACAGAAAACTGGCCAAACTATATGGCTGTTTCCGACGCTTCGAAGGGCGTCCGGGTTGAAAGATACCGAAGGATCTACCATGTATTGCTCCAGCAGTGTACGAGAGTAATCAACCCTAGTGCATCAATCTCATGTACACCTAAAACGACCTAAGTATTGATATTTAAGAGATACAAAAGTAGTGAAGATATATTGTTGTGGGGTCACGTGCCGTATTTACCTAATCCAATCGCGAGAATGCGATTGGTCCCAGCTACTTGCGGCAGTTATCTTAGGGCGGCACGAAGCTTGGTACAAATTTATCGCGACGAAACCATCCTCTAATCAACCACCAGCAAAATGGAGGAGGAAGAGCGGCCTAGGAAGCTCCAGAAGCTTGGACACGGTGGCGAATTGGTCGATCCACAACAGGATACGCCGGAAAATAACGAACCTCTTATGTCTGGTGCATTAAACGAAAATAGTGCTGTGGAAGCTGGCCAGCAACCCGCCGACGGAACCATCAACTCGGCGTTGTCAATCGAGGCTTCTGAACGCCAAGAGAATGCAAATGGACAAACAGAGAAAGAAGAAAATGGAACAACAGAGGTAGTTCGTCTGTCAAAGAGACAGCAGAAGAAATTGAAGAAAGTGCAGCAATGGGAGGCGCAACAGGACGAACGCAGGATAAAGCGGAGGGAGAGGAAGGCGCAGCGGAGGGAACGCATAAAAGAAGAACGCAGGCAAAATGCAGAAGAAAACAAGGATAATAATGTACAAAAAGATCAAGTGCAACCTCAACGCCGACTGCTGGTCCCGGTAACTTTGGTGATCGATTGTGGATGGGATGACCTGATGAAAGACGGAGAGCGGAAATCACTAGCTACACAAATCACGCGCTCGTATTCGGATAATACAAAGGCTCCTTTCAGATCTCATCTTGTTATATCCTCGTTCGATAAGCTGTTGAAAGAGCGATTTGACAACGTGCTCCAGAAAGCTTACGAAAGTTGGAAGGGCGTCCGTTTCATGCAGGAAGATTTCGTTCATGTGGCCGAGAAAGCTAAAACATGGATGACGGGTCCTAGAGGTGGGGAATTGGCAGGGGTTTTTGAACAGAAAGATGACTCCCTGACAGCTGACCCTGAGAATGGGGAGATCATCTATCTCAGCAGCGACAGCCCTAACACTTTGACCGAGCTCAAACCGTACAGCACATACATTATTGGTGGATTGGTAGACAAAAACAGACATAAAGGCGTCTGCTACCAAAAGGCCATTGAAATGGGTGTCAAAACTGCGAAACTCCCCATCGGCGAATATTTACGCATGGCTTCAAGACCGGTCTTGGCTACTAATCATGTTGTTGAGATTATGATCAAGTGGCTGGAACTCGGCGATTGGGGCGAGGCTTTTATGAAAGTTATCCCTCCGCGAAAAGGCGGTACTCTCAAAACTGCAAAAGCTGACGAAGGACATGTCGAAGAAGAGCCGGAGGCAGATACCGCAGCGTTAGTTGTCGAGGATGGCGACGATTCCGAAGTCGAACCAGTTGCCGTTGCAGAAAACCAATCTTAGGGATTGTGTGTATGTATGTTAGATATATTTGATGTCGCGTCAAATTATCGGTTGGAAAATATTACTCCTGGATGGACACCTCTATTCCCATGTCATATACCAGAGATTTGCAGCTCCAGAACATATCTGAATAATATGAGTCGGGTGCAAAACATGACCAATTCTTTCCCACAACGTATTTCCACGCCATTCTCACATGGAACTATCCAGTAATTACCAGGCCATATTAATATATCTCACACCCAGTTCAGTACTAAGTCAAAAATATCATAATTCCTCCATGCTTTTGTTATAGCCTCTTCGACGTCTCGGACTGGCTTGGATGCGATGATCGGGATATCTTGTTCACTGATCCCTCCATGCGACCGAAGAGGATGATCTCTTACTTGGGATAAGTCGTGTTCCGCTTTCCGACTTCCGATCACTGTATGAGGCTTGGATATGACAACAATATCCCCTTCCCGGTCTAAAGGCATATCGTACTTTTCTGCTGCTTCTTTGCCACTCAAAGCGATGTCGACGTATGGCAAAGATTGACAGTATGCCAGCACATCGTCCAACCGTGTCAGGTCTTTGAGATAGACGCGCACAAATGATCCTAGGGCTCCGTGGTGGCGCACGAATGGGTCGGTGATGGGGCATATAACACGAGAAGATCCAGTGCCGAACCTTTCACCCAGGCTGTCTTCAAGGAAGAGTATGTTAGGCTCGCCCTCGGCATTGGACTTCTGGCTCATTCCGTGGTCACCAGTGACGCCAACAATTGGAGCCAAGGCTATCAATTTCTTCAATCGAGCATCAATACCCTTCATGAACTCATCGGCTTGTTTACTTCCCGGCGCATACTTGTGCTGGATGTAGTCAGATAACGTCAAATATAGAAAGTCCGAACGCCCTTCTTCCAGCAATTTGATACCAGCATCCAGAACAAACAGTGATAGGTCCCCGGAATATTGGCTGGGCGCAGAACGACCAATCCAATCTTCCACGTTTTCGATCCCGTTTTCTTCCAACGTACATTTTCCAGCGCGCTCTGCTGAAAAGCAGATGGCTTCTTTCAAGCCGTGTGCGAGAATTTTTCGCAGTTTGTCTTTAGCTGTTATGGCAGCGACACGAACACCTCGTATGGACATTTGCTCCAGTAGTGTCGATCCTCGTAGTAGAGAGTCGTCCGTGATCATTGTCTCCTTCCCAGTCTCTCTGTCCAGAAAAAAGTTACCTGCAATTCCATGGATGGACGGAGGCATGCCTGTGATGATTGAAACATTATTAGGGTTTGTGAATGATGGCATGCAGCTTTTAGCGGTGGTGTGAAAGCCTTTCTCGACCATTTCTTTCATTGTAGGCAATATCCCGCCTTGTACGCCAGATCGAAGATATTCTGGGTCAAACCCATCCACGCAGATCACGACTGTCAGTTGTCTAGGGATTTTGTATTCTTTTGAGTGCAGTGTGAACTTGCTTCTTGACTCTATATCTTTCTTAGCTCTCTCTCTCTCTCTTCCTGCGAGCGTGTGTATGGGAAGAATCAGTCTGCTCTGTTCCCATACCTGAAAGGCATCTATAGGCAATATCTTTGTAATCTGATAGTGGTTGCACCCCTATGTTTGGTACTTCGGCTAGATCGTACCATCTCCGAAGAGCCAGCTTCGCTCCAAGCAGAGGGTCGTCCCGGGCTTGTTTGACCTGTTCCTGGCTGAAAATACCTCCCTATCATCATTGGAGTTAGCAATGCTTCTATCAATTTTCAACACTTAGGGTAAAGAACTAACCCACCTGCGAAAGCAAAGTCTTCTTGCTCCCCTCGCTTAAACCATCGTAGTAGTCCTTCTCAGTCGCAGCTAGATATCTCATTGTCATGACATGCGTGCCAACCAGACCGGCAACCTTTCCACCAAACCCGAGACTGCGCAAATAGTACTCGCCAAGAGCGTCATGGCTGCTTTCCTCCACCTTCTCTCCCGCCGGAATGAAACAAGCAACCTCGTAGAGAAGAGCGGCAAGCACGACCTCGTCGTCTCGGCCATACACGTGATCTTGACGAGCAAGATGCGCACGTTGCAGCGAGAGTTCTAGACCAGCTTGTCCCTGCGCAGAGAACATGGAAAACAGAGCCTCGATCTGCGATTCGATAGAGGGGCCTAGTACTTGGGCAGTCATTTTTGCTTTTACGAGGTAGGCTCAAGTTCTCAAGTCGGGCTATTTGATCAGAATTTAGCTACTGATCTGTTTTTACTTGACCGTGGTTTACTATGTTCTACGATCCCGGGAATATAGGGTTGATGTCCTTCGTCTGCATTTTAGGGTCCTCATCCCTCTTTATATACTTCGCTGCACTCCGATTGTCGGCAAATTCTCCCCGCATTTCCTAATCAGGGGTAGCCGTTCACAATATATTCTGCCGCCATCGGAGTGGTCGGTATTGCCTATTTGGGCAATATCAAAAACATCAGGCAATTCTGGTGTAACTTGGCTGAGACAATATGCGAAAGTTCGTCTGCCTGCCTGAGTAACTATTTTCATATAAACTTATTTGCTTTGGACCGCGATGAATAAGATCGTGCCCGATTAGGAGTTACAACTTAGAGCATAATTGTTGCATAGGAAGGTCCATTCGGCGCATTATTTTGTGCAATCAATTACGATATTAACAGGGATCAGAGACAAAGACTGCATACCATGATGAGCAAACAAAGCATGACAAAAGTGCCCCGCAGAGGGTTAGGGTAAATCCATTGTTGTTATTTTCAACCTCATTCCAAGGTCACCATGCGATTAATATTGAACCTTCCTGGTGAATGAGGCTGCCTGGCCAGTTTCCCGCCGAGACGACATGTCTCCATTTCTCAAAGCCGATAATGGCAGCCCGCTGCCATTTGAGATATCCCGATACCCAAAGCTGTCGCTAGAACAAGCAGCCACCTCCGCCACTTCTACAACCTTAGCTCCGCGATCGATGGGAACTGGCCACACATGGGCACTCAAGAGCCCGCGCAGGAGTTTCTCGATGCGTACCGATACCAGCTGTCCACAATGGCATACGCATCCGGGCTGGCTCACTATCACCGCCTGCCCGCCATGCACGGACTCTTCCAGCCTCTGATTCGCCGTCTGATTCAGAAGATGCTGTACCGCGAGGTGTGGGGGTATTGGTATCTCTCGTCCCAGTCTGGTATCATGCTTGATCCGGATTTGAAAGTGCTTCGAAAGCCGTGGGCTGATCCCGTTGTCAGGGAAAATATCATGTATAGTGGTCATCTGTTGCTCATGACTAGTCTTTATGCTATGTTGTTTAATGACGATGAGTTTGAGAAGCCCGGGAGCCTGACTTTTCATTGGAACCCGTTGTTTTGGGGTATGGGCCCGGAGATTTTTGTCTATGATAATCGAAGTTTGCAGCAGGCTATTATTGCTGAAATGGAACGGAATGCGTGGGTTGGTGTGTGCTGTGAGCCGAATCTAGTGTTTGTTGCTTGCAATCAGTTTCCAGTAAGGAACTATACGCCACGCATAACTTTGAAGGAGACTGACCACTTAGATTATTGCTATGCATCTGAATGATGCACGCGACGGCACCGACGTGGCGCCCAAGGTCCTTGAGAAATACAAGGCTGCGCTTGAGAAGAAGGGGATGATTGCTCGGAATGATCTGTACAAAGACTTCATTAGCGTGAAACAGGGACATGCTGTCCCAGCAAAGAGTGTGGGCTTCACCGCATGGTAAGAAATGTCTTCTTTCTTATTTTCTTCTTGACTAATATACTCCAGGGCAGCTGCGTTTATGAACACTTGGAACTCCGAGTTTGTTCGTGCTGGCTTTGATAGCCATGCCACCGGCTTTATCACCAACATCAACGGACATGTCGAGCTTCAACACCCTATGGTTGCGGGTGCATACCGGTCAGCGCTGGCTCAGGGGGGTGCATCTCAAGACCCATCTCAGCTTCTGCATGATGCTCGTGAGTTCTACAAGTCCAACAAATCGAGCATTACCTTTCCATACAACGAGCCTACTTTCGGGTACGTCGTGCAATGGCTCTCGGAGTTGGGCAAAACCACGGAGTTGAACGGCATCCTCGCCTACGCTGACCAAAATCTCCAGCCTACCTGGGAAAAGGGTGGCCTATACTATCCGCGTAACGATCAAACAACTGACGATGAATGCCGCTGGACTCATATGGACCCGTTCTCTGGCAACGCTGCAATCGGCTACTCGCGGCTAAATGTTGAAAACGGGCAAAAGAATATGTTTGAAGCGCCGTGGACAAAGGATATGTTGGCTAACCGGGCGTATGTGGATGGTCTTGATCTGTCGCATGGCGTTGACTGTTTGCGAGGTGTATGGGATCAGGAGCGTCGAGCTCTCGTTGTTACCTTGCGTGAATGGAGTGGGAAAACGGCCAAAGTAGGTTTTGAGGTTAAAAACCTCCAATCTGGCAGCTGGACTGTTTATACGTCTCAGGGAGAGTCTACCTCACACGAGGTATTGAACGGAGAGCAGGTTGCTGTGGACGCGACCGTTCAGGCCAACGAAGAAGTTGATTTTGTAATTATCAGAGATACGTAGAATAATTGATATTACAGCATGATAGAATAGTATAAGTAGATAAATAGAAGAAAATTTACACATAGTCCCAGGTATGAACCTTTACTTTCCTAATGTGACGATGAACAAACAACTAATCGTACTGTTACCGTGTAGTTACTCCGTAAACGATAGCTGTTTCAACAACGGACGAATCCATCATGAATCGGTTTGACGCTGGACCACAATAGCCAGAGTTAGTGCTGACATTGCAAGATGATAAGATATGAATCTGAGGTACGCATTCCAAGGGGCTTTGAGCGCGGAGCTAATCTTTCGAGGCCTGGAACTAGTAGTACATCTAGACCGAGGACGACCAAATGGAAGCTCGTCCAATTGATCGACTTCTTACGTAGTAAAATAGGCATTTTGAAGAGTAACCAATACCAAACACTAGACCGACTCGACAGATCGAGTGTGCTCGCTGTACTTCCCGATTGGGCAATTAGGGCAGAGAGTCCGGCGGAGCAACAAGCGGAGCTCTTATCTTTCGGGGGAACCGAGTTCTTTGACCTTTGCTTATCTCGACCGCTTGCACAAAACACAAAATGGCTTCATTCCGTCACAAAACTTGGGTAGTCTTGCTAGGCATGGTTTACCTCAGATCGGGAAGTAGCCATCGCAGACTAGTACCGCATTATCAGTTCAGCACAGCACAATATGAACAATGGCCCTATTACGACACAGGTCTGATATCAGGGAGATATCCCTATGACCACTCACGGTGACTCAGAGCAGGGATTGTTATCCTCAAGTCAAGAGATAAAGGAAAGAGCAAAGACGTGTATCTGTGTGGAAAAAGACTCCAGAATACTTCCTGAGATGTAATATGATCAAAACAGCGACTTGGAAGTTATATAAACTACTAAATGGAGACATCTAAAGACAACAAACACGCTCTTTCAGCTACAGAAGACGCCATTGTGCATGAACGAGCGCATAGCATTGCCAAGGGCGGTTCAATTCCTCTAGACGAGGCTATACTACAAGCTCAAGGCCATGGCTCGGCCATGCCCAGAAGATTTTACGAAATGGGACTCCTTAGGTTTTGGATTCAGGTAAGAACAGGCGCACAATGACCCATACTCTAGTTTAAAAAAATCCAGAATCTAATGGAGTAAGAAAAACAAGCGTCACCAATTCCTGGATTGCTGGATTAGGCATTTTTGGTCAGAACCTCGTCTATGGCGGCCCTCAGGTCGTTGTGTTTAGTCTTCTGGCTGCTGCTGTAGTCCAGTGGATTGTCACGCTTGGACTATCGGAACTGGCATCGGCTTTCCCATCTACCGGGGTAGGTTCGAGGATATGCTTCATATTCATCAAATATATGCAAAGGTAGAACGAGAACTTACGATGGAATAAATGCAGGGCCAATACCATTTCACCTATATCGTCGCACCGCACCGTATGAAATGCGGCCTCGCATTTATGGTAGGCTGGTTATCAGTAATTGCTTGGTTCATCGTGTGTTGCTCGGGGGTCTCTCTTCCAGCAATATCAATTTTTGGACTTGTCAGCTTCTGGGATGAGGCTTTTCATACCACACAGTGGATGGTATACTGTGCCTATCTTCTAGTTGTCACTTTATCTGATCAGTCCTGAACCCCTCCCGTCAGTATATACTTGACACTGGTGTACTGGAATACTGGATGATAGCGGCCCCCGTCTTTCTCTTTCCAAAAGCAGTCCCCAAAATCGCCCAAATCACCATGTATCTTTCCGTGATTGGCTTTTTCGCCAACTTCATCGTCCTCGTCGTGATGAAGAAACATACTAATCCAGGCTCATATATTGTCCAGTCAGGACTGGGATCTTCAGGATGGAGCGCAGGCACAGCATGGGCACTGGGCGTTACAAACTCGATGTAAATTTAGTCCCCTTTTGCCCTTGCTATACTAGCTAACATAGATTAAGGTACGCATATGCTGCAACCGACTCAGCAATAGACATTGCAGAAGAGTGTCCCTCACCCCAGAAGGTTCTTCCTTTCGTCATGTACGTGAGATCATTTCCAGGTATACCTAGATAGAGACACTCACAGCCTTAGGAACGTCACTATGACCATCGGGTTCAGCACCGCTTTCCCACTCTTTGTTTTGCTAATGTTTGGCATGACGGATCTCGATGCAGTCGTTAATGCTGGTTTACCAAGTGCAGAAGTTATGTACCAGGTGACCGGCAGCAAAGCCGTGTCGACTTTTCTCATGTGCTGGGTTCTATTAGTGTATGTTCGTAAGTGGTCAAACTTGAAGTACTAGATCCAGTCAGTTCATACTCTGATTTGTTTCTATTAAACAGTTTGCGTTATCCCACAGTGGATTACATGTGGTCGAACTGCATGGGCTTTGGCTACAGATGTAAGGAATACTACTCACTACATCAAGTTCTAGTTGAGCCTGAACCACTCACTTCAGTAACAGAACGGCACTCCATTTGCACAGTACTTCTCTCACATCGATACAACTAAAGACTTTCCCGTCCGCACTACAGTCTGCGCCGTTGTCTTCGTCTGCATCTACGGTCTCCTCTATCTAGCCTCTACAACGGCATACAACTCCATAGTGACAGGAGCCGTTCTATGCCTGAACATCACATACGCAATCCCGCAAACCATCATGCTCTTGCGCGGCCGCTCCAAATGCCTTCTCCGTCGACATTTAGAACTGGGGAGAACAGGATACTTTTGCAACTTGTTCAGTCCTCTGTGGGTCATTGTGCTAGCTGTTCTTGTCTGTTTGCCGCCTAGCGGCCCTCAGGTTGAGGTTAGCACTATGAATTGGACATCGCCTATCCTGGCGGGATTGTTTCTGGTTACGTATGTGCTGTGGCTGGTGACAGGTAGACACAAATTCTATGGGCCGAAGATTGATTGGGATGCGTTGAATTTGTCGAATGGATTTGAGATGCAACTTGATCAGTGAAGATTAGTGATCAATGTGGCTGACTCTGTTATGTGGTTATGTCTGGTTGATCTGGGGGCATTGGAGCAATCTATCCAGATATAGTGGAAGGATAAAGTCCTGTGCTTCTGAATGATATGGTATTAGATTCATTCATCAAACCGTATAGTAAAAGGGTGAGATGTACTTCGTCTTCTGTGGTGAGGTGTTGGTAGAGAACGAAAACAGCCCAAAGCGGGAGAAAAAGAAGGGAGAATCTTCACCAGTCTAAATTCCTCGCTACTACCGACCTTTTCGCATTTTCATCCTTCACCTACCAACGGAGAAGTGTTGAGATAGATTAGACAGGCAAAACCGCCTCATCGGTTTTCCTTTAGGTTTAGCGCCTCACGAGGAGGATATTTCTGTTTTTCAGTTTCTTGTGCCTTGATATTTAACTACATGAACACACATTCTCTAAGCATGCTATACACTTTAAATGTTTTTAAGAAAACTCGAGTTCGATGAGCCCTACTAAGGAGCAGCTAGTGAGGATATTACAGCTGACTATAAGGCATTATTTACAAAAAATGGAGATTGCCAGAAGCCCCATTAAGAGGCCCCTTCTTTCGTGGCTTACTGGTTAATATCCCATTGTTACCAGTATTAACTAACAAGAGGCCAAGGATATTCTCCGGATAATATTCTTTTGGGATATCCGTGCCTGTCTACTGCAGCAATGAATACATCAAAGCGGTCATAGAGAACTTGAGTTGTCACATATTAGGGATTTGCAGCAACGGTAGTGTACCTATCCAGAAGCGTGAAAATGGATCTATAATCTACAGAGAAATTGGATATGTATAAGCTTTTAAATAGATAGAACTGAAGAATTATCAATGCCAGCAGCAATTATTAGAAGAACACCATATAACTTTCAGAACACCAGAGAGTCATGGTGTTAATGAAGTCCACTGTAAAGTTCAAAATCACCTTCCATATTTCCACTATGAACCAATATGATTGCCAAGTTGGATGAACATTCTGTCTATGTATACCTAGGTAACGATCGCTTGGTTATCTAGACTGCATTTCCCTTTCTCGAACTATATAGTTCCCATAATTTTACTAATTTTGGATCTACCTCATGTGATTCCCACTACCAAGAATTAAGGACAAACAAGAACAGTCTTCCATGACCTATGCCCAGGTAGATTGCTACAATCTACATACATAGACATCTCCTTCCCCGCCTTACATCAAGCTGCGCAACTTTAAATTTTTAATCCAACTACAGAACACTCTGCTGATGCTTCATAGCCCGAAGCTCTACGGCAACTTCCTGTGCATTCTTTCTTCCTTGCTCAATAGCCCCATCGATGAATGCTCGCCAGCCATCCGCCCAATCTGCTGAGGCAAAGAATACATTCCCATGCCGACTTTGTAGTTCATCTTGATACTTGCTCATGAACTCGGGTGGCCACCAACATGGGCCGGCTTGCGAGAAGGGGTCTGTGTTCCAGTTGTGGAATACCTGTAGATTGATTTTTGTTCAGTGATTGTGCTAAGGACTTAGGCAAGATACACAGACAGATAGGAGATAGAGAGAAAGAGACTCACCAATCTCTGGATATCCATGGGATGAAGGGCCTGAAGGGCTTCACAAATCTTATCAACGTCCCGTTCAGGCAGGAAATGAGGTCTCTCATCTCCGCCAAAAGCAGTAATATGGGTATTGCCCTGAGGAGTCAAGCCGTCACCAAAACCGAAAAGTAGGGGGCTGGGGTAGGCAGTACCTTGCCATGAGGCAAGTCCAGAGCCCTTGACTTCGGCGTGTATTTTGGTCATAAAATAGATATGACCCTGGTCAACTGCTTCACGGCGTTTTGCAGATAATGGAGGGCTGAATTTAATGTGCTTGAGCACATTGAGTGGGACAGTACAAATGACTCGACGGGCTGGAAATGTGCGGCCGTCTTGTGTTCCTACCTCGACAAGCTGCTGACCATTTTGGCGGGAGTTACTTACGCTCGTGACTGCGGCCTTGAAGGAGTAATCCAAGCCTGTCTGGACGGCTTCATCAAATATCTTTCTTGCCAAGCAAGACTGGCCGTCTTGGAGTTTGTACAAGATTCACACGTCTTCAAAGTTGGAGATGTCATGCCCTCCCAAGGCCTGGCTTCGGATCATGTCCCACAGACTGGAATTTTTTAGATCACCACCGGAAATCATGAGAAGCTGAGAGAGAAGCATGCCGGATCCCTCAGGCGATAGTTTATGTTTGATTTCCTCATACCGGTCCCAAGAAGACAGTTGGTCTACTTTTTTTACTTCCTGTCGATCAACCATGATGTTTCCCAGTTGTTGGTAGGGCAACGGGCAGATTTTACGGCACAAGTGGCCATCCACATTGATGAACTTGTTCCAGGCTTCGGTGAAAATCTGAGAGGCTTCTTTATGCGATAGTTTTCTTGAGGGTTCTCCTAACGGCAGCAAGTATGTAAGTAAACTCAGTTCTCCTCTCAAGAGCTGCTAGGCCCTTGGTAGTACCTTGAAGATTGAGAGTGTAGTAGTCATTCTCATAACCTGGCTGCCTTGTGGCAACTAAATCCTTATCCAGGTTATACCTTCTCAATTCTGAAAAAGTGTGAGGTTGATAATGTGACACCCAAGTGCCTCCCATTTCGTACTTGAAGCCTATTCGATGACGTTAGTTGGAGAGAGGGAACATGGATGTTAGAGCCAACCATTCGAATCGACGCTGAAGGTGCGTCCTCCAATTTTGTCTCGGCCCTCAAGCAGAAGTACGGAATGGTCTAAGATTGCTGGTCAGTGCATTACATACTTGATGTCGCAAGATCTCGAGCGGCTGACAGCCCTGCATTTCACCTCCGATTACAACCACATCGTACACAAAGCCTCCAGGAACCTTGATCTTTGTAGATGGTGCTATGGCACCCTGGCACTCGAATCCGCCTTTCTGGAGACCGTTTTCCTGTGTCCAGGAGTAGGCATCGGATGTCCGAGCATGCATTCTCACAAGATAAAATCTGCAGTGTGAAGATGACTATGTGCTGCGAATTACAGAGATTGTGAGGAGATACAATCACGGGAAACTGTGGTATTTAAAGATGTTATTGCTCAGTGAGATGGCCTGACAAATTGCGGAGTACAATCCACAGGCTGAGCCAGCCTCGAGCAGGCGCACTTCAGGTAGTAGAAAGACCGCTCGCTCATGTTGGAGCTGTTCTCTTGCGACAGTATTGTCTGTTTTAGGTCAATGCACGCAATACTGTGATATTTCCTTAAAGGGTAGGTATACGTCGCGCTTATCCCAAGACGGTCATTGCGCGCGGAGCAGATAAGACGCAGATAAGACGCGGAGATAACGCAGACAACGGTTAAGTGCTCGCTTTATCCTCTTCCAGTAGTTCCCACAGTCATAACTAGCAGGCTATATGCCCCAATTGCAATATCGCTACCTTGGAAGCTAGGAACAGGCCGAGAAATGAGCGCCGCTCCCAAGTCTCATGCCTCTTGCCTGACCTGCCGCCAGAAGGGCCGGAGATGCGACCGCGCTCAGCCAGCCTGTCTGCGTTGTCGCTCGCGAGGGCTGGTATGCCGTGGATACCCCCCCAAGTTCAAGTTTTGCGGTGTTGCAAGTCGCGGGCGATTGAAGGATGCATTGAATCCTGAGCCTCATCCTCAGACTAATGCCCGGGGCCCTCCGAGAAGGGCACCCGAACCCACGGAGAGCTCCCTGCCATGTCGTCCACCTGCGGATGCTGGTCTCATCACGTCCCGGGTGGAGGCTGTACTATCCCCTAGTCTAGCCTCCACGAGCAGTAAGGCCCTCTCTCCTGGCGATGCGTAGACAGCTGAGCTCCAGAGGCTGCTTGTTTCTCCGTCGACGGAGGTGGCTCTATCCTACTGTGAGATCCAAGTCTTCCTTTAGGGCTTGGGAGCGCTGGGTTTCTGATTAGTCAAACAGACGATACGAATATATGCCCTCACATTATGGTGAACGACCCAAGCCTTTGCACCAATCCGTATAGGAGTTTCATATTGCCGCTTGCTTACGAGCATCTCCCGCTACTGCATGCGATATTGGCCTTGACTGCTTGTCACATGGGCGCCTCCAGATTTGACGGCGGTGACCATGAGACAGAATCACTCAGTCACAGAACGGACGCTATGAGACTTCTTCGCTCTGCACTGGGGTCGGAAAACCGGTTCGCTCTTCAAAGCCTGAATGACTGGGATCAGGATGCCATTTTAGCAACGATTCTCATTTTGTTAATTCATGATGCGAGCCCCCTTCATCTCCCTTGTTATCATAATAAACGCCATTAATGAACTGCCAGATCTGCGATTCTGGAGTCTCAGTTCATGGCGCCCATCTCACCGGCGCGAGTACGGTGTATCAAGAAATGATGAACAACATGGAATTAGGTCGACATCGTCCGCGTACTCTATTTTTGCTTTCTACTCTTTCATGGTGCGTATGCATCTACTTTGTGGTTGTTCGTGTATTATACCCTCACATCTCCAGGTTTGATCTTGTTCGCTGCTTCAGCGGGTCACAGAAGTTGTCATTTTCACAGGAAACTCGTCAAGTCCTGGCCCAAACCAGCGATTGCAAATTTGAAATGATGAATGGATGCCCAAGAGAGATCTTCCTCATAATGGGCGACGTTTTCAGCCGAGCAAGGGACAGCGGTACAAATGGACACTCCTTTGAATTGTTTAAATATTGTCTATACAAAAGTGAGACCAAGCTGCGTCTTTGGGATGAAACGCGATATGTGCCCCCGACGTCGGATCCTCTGTGGACACACGTTGCAAATGCATTTCGATATGCCTGTCTCTTACGGATTTGCCAGTTCAGGCGAGATTTTCTACCCGCGGACCGGGAGGAGGTGGAAGAATGTAATAGCAAACTATTGGATTCAGTCTCTAAAATACCGATACACGCTGAATTGGCCATTCTGCTTGTCTTGCCGTTGACCATGGCTGGTTCAGAGTGTACTTCTCCATACGCTCGCATTACATTCTCTTACGGCTGAATGCTCTCGAAGACAGAACTAACCTTCGTATCTGTGTTGCTATCGACCTCTTACATCGCATTTGGGCTGCAAGGGATGCGAATCCAGAACTACTTGGGTCAACACTTTCCTGGGCCGATTTTGTAAGTCTAGTAGAGAAAATTTCTTCTTGTCCTAGAGACTGACTGAATTCAGACTCATAACAAAGAGCTTGAGTATCAACACGACTATCTGATATTTTAGGTTTCAGTCGATGTTCTACATCAGATTATATTGGAAGCATTCCACCATTTGCACTAAGAACAGACCCGGTAGTCCAACGAGACTCTTCCGAACATAGAAAACTGCATGTACCATTGATCAGTAGAATCTTTTCAGGGTGAGAAGGACAGGGAAAACATACGCAACCAATGGCACGATATCAGATACCTCTCCTACTCGAGGAGCGGCAGGCGTTGCTTCAATGATAGGCTCCATTGATTTGAGGAATTCAGGATCACTTTCCCAATACATCTCCGTCCCAACTGGGCCGGGATTCACGCAATTCACGGTGGCACCATATTTTTTGCCCAGTGCCGCGGACCAACACCGAGCAAGAGCTTCACATCCGGCTTTTGTTGCTGCGTAGACTGTTTGCGATGTAAATGCCATGCGGGCAGAGATCGATGAAAGCAGAACAATTCGGCCGCCGGATGTTGTAAGGTGAGGCAGTATGGCCTGCGTGAGAAATATGGGCCCTGGAGTTATCCAATTAGTTTCTTATCTATGCCGATTTTTCAGACTGAAATAAGACCCTTACATACCTTTCAGATTCGTGTCCGTCTGTTTATAGTAGAATTCTTCAGTTACGTCTTCCAGGTAACAATCGTCACCAAACGCAGCATTGTGCACGACAATGTCGATTTTCTTGTCAAGACTGAAATTCACGGTTTCTTGAACAAGCTTCTGTATTCCATCCATCGAAGCGAGGTCTGCTTGGACCAGCAGAGCTGTTCTGCCCGCTGCTGTGATCTTCTCTACAACCTGTTCTCCTGACTTTGCGCTTCTGGGAGAAACATGGTTGACAACGACACGAACTCCACGCTCTGCGAGTTCAATTGCTATTCCTGCACCGATTCCTCTAAACAATCCCGTTAGCTTGTATCTCTACGTTAACAAGAGGACGCGTCGTTCGCGAACCTGGATGACCCTGTAACGATGGCTGTTTTTCCATCCAAATTGCGTTGCTTAGTGGACATTTATGACGTCGAAAGCAGGGGGTTTTTTTTGATAATGTCAATCTTGTCAAATGTTCTTGAAATTTATAGTAAAGAGAATATCGAATGTGAGAGGGTGAGGGTAAAGTAGCTTCCTGTGGCACGGAATAGTTATTGTCTCTTAAGAAACCTACCCTACCTTATAGATAGACATGTACTGCAACCCCTCACCAGGGCTTTTTAACTGGGCTTAGCCATATAAAATTGCATTGTGTACCTGGTTGCCCCACCGCCAGATGCATAGACTATGGACTGGAAACGTTGTGCTTTGAGGAGCTGACAAAATTACCCGATGGGGTAAATCCACGAGCTATAAATAATAACCGGGCTGCTTATGGTCACTGGACGCACAGTAAAGCTCAATTGATCAGTATATACAATACGTATCAAAACAATCAATGCAGTAGCTCGTAGTCCATGTGCTTCGTAACTGGGCGCAACGAAGCGAGTGATGTTGTTCACCGCGCTCGTCGTCTCAATACAGTAAATCAACGCTCACGGACTCAACAGCTAACATGGAGTATACGACCGCGCTTCTCAGCTCAGGACAGTAAAATTGTCCGTTATTGACCAACTGCTCGCATGTGATTCGGAATGCAGTTTTAACTTTTTTCCATGAAACGACAATGAGTGATATTTAGGAAAGCTTGTCACCGAGAACCCGCAAATAGAATTCGAATATAAATAATGGTGTCAGAACTTGAAGGCCTTGATTGATGAGTGATTGAACCTTTGAATATTTGAAACTAAACTGCGCAAGCAACACAGACCATCCAAAATGGCTCGCCACCCACTGGACCCTATCTCACCCGAAGAACTAGCACAGACAGTTCAAGTTATGAGAAATCGGTTCAACTTCATCGATTTGCTAGAAACTCCAAAAAAACGAAGTAATCAAGTATGAGGAAAACCCGAGTGGGCCATTCCCATCTCGTCGAGCACGGGTTTATTTTCATCAAATGCCCAACATCGTCCTTCAAAAGGCAATTCTGGATATTACCGCTCTCAGTGTTCTTTCAGTCGAGGAACTGCGCGATGTTCAAGGCCCAGCTGATCCCGATGAAATCGCCGCTATTGAAAGCTTGTGTAATACCCATCCTCAAGTGCTCGAGGCAACCCAGAAACTCCAACTTCCTGCCGGGTAAGTATGTCCTTTGAAAGTTTGAAGATCGTGTACGCTACATGGACTCGTTTGCAGTACTCAAGTAATCAATGATCCATGGGCGTATGGCACTGATGACGAGACTGAACGGCGACGACTATACCAATGCTACATGTACCTCGTGCTCAACGTCGACCCTGAAGCGAATCACTACTCAATCCCCCTTCCCTTCTCCCCAGTCTTTGATGCATACACGATGACGCTTCAGTGGGTAGACTACCTTCCGCTCGGCGATGAGCCCACGGTCGACAGTATCACTGGTCCTTGGGACCCAGTTGCAGCTGTTGAATATTCCAGCCGTCTACTGAAGAAAGAAGGACAACGCACTGATCTCACTCCGCTACATGTTCATCAACCAAAGGGCCCATCCTTTACCGTTAATGACAGAGAAGTTTCATGGCAAAAGTGGAAATTTATTCTTGGCTGGAATCTGCGCGAAGGACCAGTTCTGTATAATGTCACTTTTGGCGGTCAACCTTCTACCGTTTATCATTGAGTGAAATGACAGTCCCTTATGGTGATCCTCGTACTCCGTACCATCGCAAACAGGCATTTGATCTCGGTGACACCGGTCTCGGGATCAATTCTAACAGTCTCGAACTCGGATGTGACTGTCTTGGACATATTCGATATTTTGATGGCTGCCGAGTCACGTCTACCGGAGAACTTGTTCAGTTGAAGAACGTGGTGTGCATGCACGAGATCGATGCAGGTATTGGTTTGAAACATGTTAATTTCCGTTCGCAATCAGCGTCGGTGACACGCAATCGTCAGCTCGTCGTTCAGTGTGTTGCAACTGTCGCGAATTACGAGTATATCCTTGCCTTTATCCTAGACCAGTCGGCCAATATCCACATCGAACTTCGTGCCACGGGAATTGTCTCGACTGTGCCAATCAGCCCAAAGGCGACAAAGGTCCCGCCGTGGGGTGTTAAAGTAGCCCCAGGGGCTCTAGCATTGAACCACCAGCATTTGTTTTGCTTGAGAGTCAATCCTGCTATTGATGGACAGCAAAACAGCGTGGTATTTGACGATATAGTCCCACTCCAAGACGGGCAGACCGATCCTTACGGCGTGGCATTCTTGCCGTCAACATCGACAATCAGCAAACCTGGAGGCTATAATCTTGATCTCACCAAGTCTCGAGTTTACAGGATTCAGAATTCAAATGTCGTCAACCCAGTATCCGGAAAACCTGTTGCATATAAACTGCATGCTCTGCCCTCGCAAATGATGATTATGAATGAAGAGACATTTAACTCGAAGAGAGGCATTTTTGCCTCGGAGCCGATATGGGTGACTGCTTACCATGACGATGAGTTGTATACGGGATGAGAATGTCGAGAACACGGATGTTGTTTTGTGGCACACATTTGGCTTGACACATATTGTTCGACCAGAAGGTTTGTTTCACTGTCTGTCTGAGATTCATACTAAGGCTAACAAAGTGAAATTATTTAGACTTTCCCGTCATGCCCATTGAAATGATGACTGTGTCTTTAAAGCCGACCAATTTTTTCAATCTAAATCCTAGTAATGACGTCCCTCGCTCAAGCCAGAGCTTCGACTGTTCTACACATGTTGAGCACGAAGCATGAGTTTGCTCGTCTCTGTTTTGAAGGCGTCAATGGTGATTTTGATTTTGATATACCTCTCTTCCTATCCGAGTCTTTAGCACTAAGTCAAATAGTATATATACGAGAAATCAAGCATTCGTTATCAAAGTAGATGAGTTGCTCAATTCATTCCATATCCATTAAGCTCAATTCTGTTCGAAGTTTTAAATGGGCGCAAGCCCTAGCCCTAGCCCTAATCTCACTGGTGGAGATGGAGATGGGCATTTACCTAAAGAGCCGCACGTAGAAGAATATAGCTGTTCTGGAATTTCAGAGTATTATTATCAGTAGTGCAGATAGCTAAATAGAATCAACCATGACTTAGCGTTGTTGATTCGCTGTAGCCATGAGATTTTCCAATCAGAAGCTTTATAAACATAGCACGCGCCACATGTTGTGATGCACCGCCACATCGAGTGGCGGCAACTGCGTCACTGACTATTTCTTTGGGAGTGGCGGGGTCAGCGCTGGTTGCCGGACAACAACACCAAACAACAATTCTTTTTTTTTCTTCGTTCCCTTAGACGCCGTTAACGCAGATTAACTAACCGGGCTTTTCATCACCTTTTCTTTCGTTTTGCAGTTAATCTCTCATTTGAACAACTTTCTCTGGCGTACACTTCCTGGAAAGCACGACAAGGCTGACAGCAGGGAAGTCGCCACCAGAAGAAATATGTTTATGCTCCGGAACGGTATGTTTTGCAACCTTCACAACCCCGCCAATTGAACCCCCCTGTCGTCAAAAGTGGACCTCAGAGAACTAATATAGTTGCGTTGCGATTTGCAGTCAGCAAATATCTCTTCGGAGACTCTTCAAAAGAGGCTATTATCGACATCCCCCAAGGCCAGCTTTATCTTGTCCGTCCCCTATCACCAAAGGGATACTCTGAGTTGATCTTCAAAGACGCCGTCGCCACAATCCGCCGAACAGGCCAGGAATTCCAATACCAGCTTGTCGTTCAAAGAGCATACGAGGAAGGCGAGGAGGAGCTTGCTGAAGAGGAAGACGAAGACGCCGCTGTTGACGCTCTGGACAAGGACGAGAGGGTGTTCTTGCTCGACCAAGCCCTTCATTTTCGGTCAGTTGTACGGGACGGTGGTGAAAAGGTACTTGCGTGGAGGGATTTAAGCGGTGACCCCGGTGACCTCTACGAATTCGTCTGCGACTCTGCTATTTCGTCTGACAAGGTTGCGACTTTTGAATCTGCGGCAATTCAGTGTCAGTACGAGAGAAAATACAAGAGGACCGCTCAACGAGCTACCGAAGAGGAGTTGCAAGAATTTTCCTTTGAAGACGATAGCCCGATTCCTTCAGCTAGCCCCATTGACACACCCAAAGGCCCAACATCTGCAGAATCTGCAGTAGCGATGGCCAAAGACGTGGAATACGCGACCAAAAAGGGCACGATTAAGCCCGCAGACGAACCTACTGCCGCACCACCCTCGGGTACTGTACCGGAATCCAGGGAGATCCTCGCCAAGGAACGCGCGGAGCTGCATTTGTTCGATTTCAATTCCGGTGCTTTTATTCTACAGGACAGCGAAGTCATTGCAACAGTTTCCGAGATTGGCGACTGGCAATATTGGCTTCAAATCACCGGCAACGACAAAGAATGGCTCGGCCAGCCAATTGTTGGGGATATAAACCCTGTTTTCAATTTTGAATATCTTTCGTTCATTTTCAACCACTATGCACAAGATGGGTCGGCATACTCTTGGCTACTACGATTCAAGGACCAGAAGACAGTCGAGCAGTTTCAAGAAGGTCTCATGCAGGCATTGTGGGAACAGCTGAACGAAATCAAATGGGAGAAACAAAAAGAGGACGAGCGAGAATACGTTCTCGATGCCTTCCAAGATCTTACTATGGAGGATGTCGAGCCTGGAAGGGAGCCGGAAGAAGCAGAAGAGGATGACGAGGAAGAAGAAGAGGAGGAAGATGAAGACGACGGACAACGCAGCGAGCACTACGATAGTGATGAAGAAGAGGATGATGTCATTACTAGACCTGAGGATGGCAATGTCAACTCTCAGCTTGCTGTTGGCTATAAGCATGATCGGTCCTTCGTTGTTCGTGGCTCGAAGATTGGGGTGTTCAAACACACCCCCAACAATAACCTTGAGTTCTCTACAAATATTTCCAAGGTTGAAACACCAAACGGCAAACTCTTCAGCCCCAAGAAGGTTATGCTTCATGCAGAAGATTCCAACATGATCTTGCAGGACGCCGCAAATCCTCATTCCTTGTATCGTATGGATCTTGAGTATGGGAAGGTGGTGGACGAGTGGAAAGTTCATGATGACATTGGTGTCACAACTTTTGCTCCGGAGCAGAAATTCTCACAAATGACCGCAGCGCAGCCGTTTTTGGGTATCGCTGGGAATGCTCTCTTCCGAGTCGATCCGCGGCAATCTGGAAACAAGTTGGTTGATTCGAACTTGAAGCAGTATGCCAGTAAAAACGATTTCTCGGCCGCTGCCACTACAGAGAAAGGTTATATTGCTGTTGCTTCCAACAAGGGAGACGTCCGTCTCTTTGACCGTCTTGGAATCAATGCGAAGACTCATATCCCTGCCCTTGGTGAGCCTATTATTGGTTTAGACGTTTCAGCCGATGGTCGCTGGGTCCTGGCCACTTGCCGCACCTATTTGCTTCTTATTGATGCATTGCAAAAGGAAGGCAAGAACGAAGGCAAACTTGGATTTGAGAAGTCGTTCGGAAAGGACTCTAAACCTCAGCCCCGGCGTCTCGGTCTACAGCCTTCTCATGTTGCTCAGTTCCAGCATGAGACCAAGCAGCCATTGGCATTTACTCCTGCTCGATTCAATACCGGTGTTGATAGCGAGGAAACCTCTATTATTACTGCAACTGGCCCATTCATCATTACTTGGAACTTGAAGAAGGTGCTTGCTGGACGAAAGGACCCTTACACTATCAAACGCTACGGCGAGAATGTCATGGCAGACAACTTTAGATTCGGCTCGGACAAGAACGTCATCGTCGCTCTTCCAAATGAAGTCAACATGGTGCAGAAGAGGAGCTTCAAGAAGGTCACGCGTGAAAGCATTGCTCCGCCCATGACACCTGTGCGGAGAAGTGCGGCTCACCGCTTGGGTCGAAATGATATTGTCAACTCTCCTTATTAATCTATTTCGGTTTATCATGGCGTCGAGAATGGTCTAGTTGAGTTCTGTTGGTTCTTAGTTTACGTTTTTGTTATGTCTTTAGCTTGATTTTCATACCCCCTGATATTGATATCCCATATGCTATTCATTTCATCTTGATTCTTCTGTGGCTGGCCTTATGCTGCGGCATGACATCCACCTTGCGTCCTTGTATGAATGGTCTTGATCAAGTAGTTAACCAGTTAGGTAGCAAATTTAATAAACAACAAATATATACATAGCAGTGGTCGGTAATATGATGAAAATAACCCATTAATCCAGGTATATGGCTAACTATCTAACTATCTACAATAAGGCAAGGTTATGATCCGATATACCAAATCTCCACGCCCAAAATATCAAACTTCGTGCCTTCATCTGATAGAGGCTCGTTGCCAAACGTGGGACATGAAGCGCTCACTCCCTTTTCAACGGAGGAGTCGATCCATAGCCCGTAGTGACCATCGCTGTATTCATGATCCAAAGTCAATAATCAAACAAAACCCGAAGGTAGTCAGTGGATATATGGCAGAAAGAAAATCAAAGACTCACCCCCCGCCAACACTCAAAAATCCGGTCTCGCAAAATATCATGTAATCATTAATACCGCTATAAGGAAACGCTTTAAATCGAATTCGTTCTGGTGTGCTTGTCCCGCTGCCGCTCACACTGCCATTGTTCTTGCCGCTTCCTTCCGGTAGCGAAAGATGGTTGTCTGACGAAACGAGCGAGGAGGAGGAGGAGCCCAGAGCCCGAGTGGGAGTGCTAGCTCTCAGTGTCGTGCTGCGAACAGCATGCGTGGTATCAGCGCTTGGGGGAGGCGGGAAGCCGGCTGCTTGGAGCTCTTCGTCCGTCATTGTGTGGAATTCATTATCGCGTTCATTATTTTGTTCTTCATGTTCGTGTCCTTCGTTTTGATTATGATTATGATGACTATTATGAGAATTGTGGTGAGTGTTATGACTAAACGTCACCGGCGTAGACGCCAATACGCTCGCTCTCCAGAGAAAGCATTCCCCAGTTCCATAGAAGTGTGAACTTGGGTGCGGCGCATCGGTTAGATAGGCGCCAAATACAGCGCCGCCATCAGATGCGTCGCGCACGACGAGCACGTAGCCTGCTCGTGGGTTGTGCTCTGCGGCCTGCCTGCAGGTGTCGTAGAGAGTGGAGAGGGATGAGCCGTCGCGTTCGAGGGAGTAGGCCAATTGCCAGGCATCGACTAACTGCAGCCGGGGCGGGACGAGGAGTCGGATTTCCTCTGCAAGAGCACGAGAGAGGATGTGTCCACTGTTTGGGGTAGAGGTTGCATTGAGCGTCAGGGGGGAGAGGGGGGGTGGTTGGAAGGGAGACGCGGTTCGTTTCGGGGTGTAGATGGAGGAAGAAGGCGACATGTTGGGTTTCTGCTGCGAGGAATCACGCGGTGGATCCGTCAAACGTCGATACAGACCGGACATCACACGGCTTACGGGATAGGAGAAGTAGTTGTTCGTGGTGGAAGCGCCATTGGAAGACGGCGGGGGTTGCGATAGTGACGAGGTGGATGCGGTGTTGTTGGTCGAGTGCGGCCTGGTGCCCAAGGGTGTTCCAGACCGGGATTGAGAGCGGGAGCTGGCAGTGGACATGTGCGATTGTCCTTGGCAGTACTTGTGTATGTATCGTTTGGGTTGGTAAAATGCTGATGAAGCAGGTTGGGGGTTGTATGGAGGTGTTGAGTTCGCGATGGAGCAGCTCGGCTCGGCAGCACATAAATACCGTACTACCAGGAATATTTACTATAACACTTATACATTCCAATCCTGAACTTAGACAGGCGAATATATAAAATAAAAGAGTTGAATAAATATTATAAAACCTTTTTCTGTTAATTTTCTAGACGCTATCAAGTAAGGTTCATAAATCCATAATCATGCACAGCTTTAGTTATACAATGATTTATTTCTACGTCAATGACAATTGTATTGCTCTGAGTCCCCGACACGACATTGCATAACATATTCCTAAATCCCCGGACGCAGATCGACAGTCTCGAATTCCAAGCCCTTGGCCTCAAATACATGTCCCGGCCGAAGCGCATCGGTATACAGGTTTGTCTCCGCGTGCGGGTGGAAAAGCCCCTTTTGTGTGCAACCAAGCACCGATTTCAACCCCGGCGGATCGGTAAGCCGGAAGACTCCCCAGTCGGGGTCCTTTGAGGGAGCACAGACTATAGCAATGCTCTCCGGTAGCATGGCCTGATAGCCACAATGCGTGTGTAGATCTCGAGAGCTCATGAAGCATGTCTGACTAGGGTGCGTATGGATCCAGCCGAGCACCATCAGGTCTTCAGAGTCACAGTAGTCAAAGATAGCCGATTCGTTCACAGTCTCACATGTATCCGAGGTCGATTCCTGCTCCGGAATGAGCAATTTGGATATGAATAATGCGTTCGAGATCAGTGTTCCACAAAGAATTCCACAAGTCTCGAGGTTGCGCCGTGTATTGGAATCAGCGAGCGCTAGGAAATGTTGCCGGAGATTAGGCGGCAGAAAAACTGTCCGCAGAGGGGTTCCATTCTCCAGATAGGCAGAGGGCTTGAAAGTGAAAGTTGATGGGTTAAGATCTGACGGGCCTGGTTGTATTCTTGTGGCTGCAATCTTTTCTTTCAATGGTAAAGGTGGACCAGTAGTAGACGATACTTTCCCTGGGCGCGGAGGTGGTTCTTCCACGGGAAAGTAATCTCGCTGGGCTTTTTTGGGCGGAGGCACCGGTGGCTTTAATGGCTCTTCTCGACTGTATAATGACTTTGAAAGAGTTTGTGCAGGAGTATCGGATTGATGCTTCTTCTGTCTAGGTACAGTTGGATACCTGTACGTTGAAGGAACTTCCGTCTGTTCAACATGTTGACGAGAAATCTTCTTCTTCTTGTTGTTGTCCTCTGAATCTTCCATACGTAACCGAACCTCTTGTATGCGTCGGCTTAAATCGTCTCCATCACTGGCAGGAACATTTTGCTGACCTAGAGCTTGTTCCCAATCTCCCCATACACCACCAGTCCGTCGAGCGCGTTCCTCCTCTTGGGTGATGCCCGCTATCCTGCTAGCACGTTTTATAGTCTCACGGCGATTGATCTCCTTACGAGCAATCTGTACTGCAAGTTCTTTATTCTCTCCTGCTTCCAATGGCTGCGCAGTGCCAGACAGCGCAGGATCCGAGATGGTCTGGTAATTGGTCGGGGGCGGAAGATCATGTTGTATTTTCTGCGCCTTGACTCTTCGCGCATCGCGGTCTTGTGTCAAATGTTTATAGCGTTCATATCGTTTATTGATCTGAGGCTTGAGTGCCTCGAGCTTCTCAATGTTGACTTTGACCTGCTTCTCTGCTGTGAGAAGGCCATGCCGATTTTTCTCATCTTTCGCATCTGGATGGTTCACCAGGTGAACCAGTACTAATTGCGCATGCCGAAAAAGGAGTAGATATGCCTGTTCATCGTGACCCTCTCGTTCGTAGATTTCCGCCTGAACCCAAGGCCATATGTGTTAGTACGATCGATGCGGGCAGCTGCAGCGCAAATGGAGCAGCATGAACACACCTCCTTGACCAGAGAATTCGCCGTCCTCAGCCAGTATTTCAGCGGTATCAGAGGGTTATATTCGTAATCCTGTGCAAGTCGGGTGATCTGCTCAACATTGTGAGGCGTTGAAGAGACCATGTCGTCGGCTTTTCAGGTCGTTTCGTTATTCGAGTGTGGATGAATGAATGTCCAGGCTGCATAATTGTCAGGTGGGGTGCGGCGTGCGTCTGCAGGGTTGCTTGCTTCCTGCTTGCTTGCGTAAGTCTGCCTTAGCAAAGGACGAACATGGCAGAATCTAGCCCGGTCATAGTGAGCATCAGTATTATCGATGTGCGAGGCTAGCATTCCTAGGCAGAGGCTTGTAGAAGTTGTGAAGTTCCGCCGCAGTCTTCGCGAAGGCAGGAGGCGCTCGGCGGTGATCATCAGATTAGATCGTGGCATGTCATTGGTTCCCCCCCGGGTCTAATCCGTTATGTACTTTTTTTCCCATCGCCGGCTCTTACTCTCCAACTGGAAAACAACACAGCCGTCCGAGCATCGCAACGACAGAAAAAGCTTTACACGAAATATTGCATTACGCATCGCTTCCATGACATGAACCCCCGCCCGCTCAATCCCCGTGGGCTCACCCTACGCCCTCGACTGGAGGTGTTCGGCCGGGCCAATGTCCTCTCAGTCCGATGTCTTGCATCAGCATCAGCTCCTATAGTTCCCAAGAAGAAGAGGAAAGCCGTAGGAACGAAAGAGCCGCGCGGTCCGAGTAGAATTGATATTGTCAGCGAAGCATTCTGCGGTGAGACATTCCAAACTACTTTCGTTTTTTGGCCTGTTTGAACTGACAGGGGAAAATTTCTCTGCTTACAGATGACCTTGCCAACCACATATCAAGACTCTTTGAAACCAACAAACCTTCCGTTATTCTCGATCTCTGCCCCGGTCGGAGTATACTGTCGTCGAAAATCAACGATCTCATCAAACCCGAGCGCCATGTTGTCATCGAACATCGCATGTCTCGCTATCAACGCAATATTAAAAAAAGACTAGCCGATAAGAAAGGCGTCGAAGTGCACGACGAAAAGTTGCATTATGATACTGTTAAAGGAATCAGTTGGATGAATGTCCTGAATACATATATGGCCGATTCTACACCTCAACCTGGAAGAAACGATCTGCTTATCCTCGCAAACTTGACCGATAAAGCTTTCAAAAACCCCTCGCGAGTATGGGCATCCCTTGTAGGACATTCACTCATAGACCGTGGACACTTCCGCGACTGGACGATTCGCACATTGATGATTCTACCCCCCGACGAAGCCCACTTGGTTGTTCCCCGTTCAGCCAAAGACCGGAGGAAAGTGGCCATGTTGACTGAGGCCTACGCTCACCGAGCCCTTTACGTCGCCGAAACCGATAATTCCGAGTATGTCGCATCACGTGAATGCGAGCTTGCCAGCGAAAGCGCCAAGTTGGTCGCTCAGCGGGCAGAAGAGAATAACATTACAATACCCGAGGGACGCAGACAGCCTGCTATCCAGTCAATGTCAGATGTCCCTGGGGGTCCTCGTGCACCGGGATTTACTACGCATACGCCGATCTACGCAGGATACCAAGCGCAGCATTTCTGGCAAGCGCAACAGGAATTCGAGCAAGCCGTTGACCTTAAACCTGGTACCAATGAGTACCAAAAAGCCCGCAGCCATGTTTGGAATGTGCGCGCCCAGCTCATGCACCATGCCAGATGCGTGGATGTTTCGATAGAGTTTGCGAAAGCGCAACTCCAGGTTGACTCATTGGAAAAGGAAATGGTCAAAGCAAAATTGGAAAGCTCAAAGCCTAGTACGGCCGCAAAAGCAACGGATCTAGCAACACTTGACGAGATGAACACCAAGTTGATCCAAGCCAGGGCTGAAATGGCCCGAAAATTGGACGAAACCCCAATTCTTGCCAACAGAACCATGCCAAATTACATTGACGACTATCGAATGGCACTGGGCGCAACAGGGCACATCAAGGACTCGCACTTACTCTGGGACCACCGGCTCTTCGAGCCACTCTACATACGACCGGACGAGGTAGAGCGCACAGAAAGCAGGTGTTCCATCATGTACGTTGAGCCGGAGCACAAGGATAAACTGGCGGAAAGGTTTGCAGTGGATAGAGCGCACGACAGGCCCGACGAGGCTGTAGAAATTGCGCTCTCCGTTATAGGCTCGTTTGGTATTCGTGGTCGCGACCCGGTCTCTGAAATGCTCGACAAGTTGTTCCCGGGACAGCCGATCAATGAGGTTGTGAAATCTGTCCCCGAGCTTTTCGCTTATATACCCAAACATCTCCTTTCGCCTCCTCTTGAGGATAAGAACGAGGCGAACGGTGATTCTATTTACGACGACTTTGAATATTTCCCGCAACAAGTCCACCTCCGATCTCTCCCGTTGTCTGTGCTTCTGAAGTTGTTAAAGGCATATCTTGCAACGACTAGCTCGAAGTCGTTCCTGCAAGTCAATCGCAGTTTAGGTGGATCCGCGACGATGTATGCACTTCGCTCTTGGGTGTTTGATATCCAAGACAAGAAATGATTACGGAGAGGAGTCAAAGACTACTCTTCTACTGGTAGCCTGGGTATACATATAATATAAAAGAGAGGGCGTTTTCTGTACATTTGTTTGGGGTTTGGGCGTTTTTGTATAAAATGCATGCATGCATAAACTTGGTGTTAAGTATATACTCATTCAGGGATTGATCTGTGCAACCCATCGTCTTTGCTCCAAGACATCCAGCACATCAGCTAGCTATGTATAATATCATACTGTTCGCGTATAACACTGCAGGCATCCAAGTGGATCGTGGAGTATGAATAGAAAAGAACAAAAAGAAGGGACTGCCAACCAAACATAACATACTCAAGCTCGAGTAATCCAACTTTGAGGATGAATAAGAGTCTGTTTCTAATCAAAGGAAAGATCGATGCAGGCCGAGTTCCCACGCCATATTTCAAGGCTGCCAAGGAATCCCCATACGGGGTTGAGGTGAATAGCGGTTGTGATGCATATAGAAGTCAGGATGAACGATATACACATGCCTATACTGTGGCAGTGGCAGTTGGAAGATAGTTTGAAGTTCTCGAGTCGCAAAACGGGCATCGCCTGATCCTGCATGGAAACCGTCGTCAGAATACCGTGCCGAATGGTCCGGAGATCAAAAGCAAATCATTAATTTGGCATACGTATCGGGCATGGCAGTCCAAATGCCTTTGGCGACAGATGATTTGACCCCCCAGCAGCTGGTCTGAAGACGCTCGCTTCAGGGTTGAGACCAGTCCGGCCCGGATTATAATACATCGCCCGCGACATGGCCAACGTATCGTAATGGTGCAGGGAACGCGCATCCTCATAATAGGAAGAAGGGTATACATAAGGAGGGTAACGTCGTCCAATCAAAGAGTCTTTATACTGATCCAAATCCTTCATTTTGCTCCTCTGCCAGCTTATGTCGTCGGCAACATGCTCGAGGGTGGACTCGCAGAAAAGGCAGATTATGTCGTACTCCCCGGCCCGTGGGACATATCTGTTGGGGGCTACTACTTCCATATCGTTGATCGTAATGGGGTACTTGGTGACGACGAGGAGCCACTGCGGTAACTCGTCCATGGCGATTAAGGGCACCATCTGGCCATTGGGACGTTTGATGCAGAACTTGGGATGGAGGAGTGGGAGGTATTGGATCTGGAAGACGTTGTGGAATCGTTCTGCTCGGACTAGAGAGTCCGGCGTCATGTTCGAGGGGGGTGTGGCGGACATGGCGAGATAGATAGACAGATCGTGGGTGCGAATGCGGATTGAAGATGGGCAAATGATGAAGTCAAGCTAACAAACAGAAAGGAGAGTAATAACGAATGTATAGTGATGATGATACATACATCAGCATGTTGTGTTGTGTGAAAAAGAAGAGGGAGGCAGGGATATCTTGCTGTGGTGGTGGTTGCGGTGGACAGAAGGAGCTCGGTCAAGGAAGGACTACACCCGAACTGACTGAACTGAATTAACTGCCAGTGATTCATACAAGTGCCCTACCTTCATCATCCCATCTCATGTTCACTCAGCCTCCCCCGACCCTGGAGCAACCGGCAGCTTGTAACAGTACATGGTTTGCGCATTGCAGTACGACAACAGACCCTCAGAGCCAAACTCTCCGCCCAGTCCGCTCTCCTTCCATCCAGACAGATAGCCGCTTGGGAGTGGCGCCGGATGGCTGTTGATGGTGACCATGCCAGCCTGGATGCGCTCGCCGATGGCTACAGCGTTGTCCATATCGCCCGACCAGATGCTCGCTCCAAGCCCTGCATTCGTATCGTTGACACGGCTGACCACTTCGTGCTCGTCTTTCCAGGAGAATAGAGAGATAACAGGGCCTAGGTGTATTGTCAGTCAGCCAAACAGTTTCGAGATAAAATACTGATTCTCACATACCAAAAGCCTCTTCCATCACGCTTCCATAGTCATGAGGGGGATTGTCGATGATCGCTGGTTGAATAACAAAATGGTTGTCCTCATGAAACTCTGCTTTTCCTAATGCAAATTTGAGACCCTTCGCCTGCATATCTTCAAGAATTTGCTTGACAGCCAAATATCGCGCTTCGTTTTGGATTGGACCGAGCACGTTGCCGGCTTCTGGAGAAGAGGGGCTTGTTTTCCAGCACTTCACTACGTCAATCATGTGTTGCATGAAGTCCTGGTATATATCCTGATGCACGTAGATGCGTCTGGTAGCCAGACAGGATTGACCAGAGTTCAGAAAGGCACCAACCGCAACTCGAGGCGCTACTACGGAGATATCTATATCTGGACAGATGACGCAGGCATCGTTCCCGCTCAATCCTAGGGTAACACGCTTCAGAGTCTTGCTTGCAGCAGCCATGACCTGCTTTCCATTTGCAGTAGAGCCAGTAAAACTGACTCTATGAATGTTAGCATGTTCAACAAGCGCAGGTCCTAGCTTCTCGTCTCCATTCAGCGCCTGGATGACGCCTGGAGGGAATATGGACTTGACGAGGTCAACGAATCTTAACGAGCTATATGGAGTAAATGGAGACGGTTTCACAATCACGGTGTTTCCTGTTATCAGTGCGGCGCCAATCTTTGCTGCTGCTAGCAACAAAGAATAGATGGATGGACATATAGCTGCGACGACACCCATAGGAACGTATCTCACAGACAGACACAGTTCACTATTATCGGTGACTATCTTCGGTTCCAATTTTGGGTGGGAAGCTTCTGCTGATCAGTGGCTTTGCCCGGTAGAAGCTGATGCTTGTAGCTTACTGTAGTATGCCAAGAAACGGGCTGTGTGGTCAACCTCCATCTCTGCAAATGGAAGCTTGAATAATACACGTATCAGTTTGCAATCTTGCAATGTAAAGCTTGCTAATTAGCATGCTTAAGAATGCTCACAGGCTTCCCAGTTTCTTGCATAATCAGGTTCGCCATATCGTCACGAGTTTGCAGCAATACCTTCCTGGCTTGATTGAGATATTTGGCTCTTTCTAGCCAGGGAGTTTGTGACCACGAGAGAAAAGCCTCATTGGCGGCAGTGACCGCAGTATCTACATCATCCTCGGTTGCCAATGGAACCTCCCACAGAGGTTGACGGGTCGAAGGATTGATCGGCTGCGATGTCTTGTCGCTGAGACAGGACTTGCCATTGATGGTGTTTGTGAAGAATGAGAAGCTGGTCGCATTTGCCACGGAGCTGGAGCCGCAAGTAGCCACTTTCTTCATGTTGGGTCAGACGGGCCATTTACCGGAAGAATTAATTGTAGCATGTGTCCATGAAGCTTCTTCTCCAACAAGCATGAACAATGTCTCTAGAAAAGATAAGTGAAGATGTTCAGGTTGGTGTTTGATTTTGACATCAGTGCTTAGGAACGTGCTGCCATTGGCTGGGATGGGCGATGCGGGGGGCGTCTACATCATCGTCGAATTCATAAGAATCATTCCTGCTCTTGACGACTCTACACATTCATGTCCTGTTTCGATATACCTAGCCACTCTGTGATGCAGATTGCGGCCCAAACACTGCGATTCTCTGTCGAGGGGACGCCAACAATTGTGCACAACTGGCACTTTCTCGGTATATAATGCTGCAATGGCAGTCAAACTACCACCGCTTGCGACAAACGGCATTGTATGCCCAATAAACGTATCAGTGAGTAAAATATTTGGCACAGGCTATGAAGTTAGATGAGATGTAAAGCAATTGGCAGGGAATTCTCGCCTCGAGGCCGCGTCAAAGAGCAGACTTAGGGTTAGGGCTGGCATTAGTGCGGAATAACTGATAGTCCGACGCCGGAGTATATGCCGGATTAGGAAGGATCTAGAGCGACGATGGAGCATATATCGTTATATATATACAGATATATATATGTATCAATCAGTATCTAGTCATGCACAATATCATACTGGGGTTGCTGTTTTATAAGATCCAGTGTTAGTCATGGACGTATCGCTGGCTGCCTGCAGGTAACCATCCAGATGCCTAGCTAGTCCTGCTGCTAATCTTAATCTTTAATCTTTAATTTCCTTTTTTTTTTAACTCCCCCTCTCTTCCTTTCACTCTGGACTTCCCCCTCTACTTCAAATTTATTCCAGAATCTATGTCCCAATACCCGTCTGGACGCAGTGGATATTGGTAGAGCAATTATTCCGCCGCATACGTCTTCGTCGCCACCGAATATGTCCATCCAAAAGAAAGCGTCAATCTACATATTCACTCCGCGCTCGAGCTGCCGTGCCTAGATTGCTATAATCTATATTTCAGCTTCTTCATATTCTATCTATTGAGCTATATATATATATCATATAGCCATATATATACAGCCGGTCCAATGGCGCCTCTAGCCGTGGACACTCTCCAAAACGACCTTGTCAGCAACTCTCCCTCGCTCACTCCCCCCGAAACTCCCATTTCAGCAGGCCCAGGCGAGCATGGCGAGTCCTATACCCAGAAGCCCATTGTCGAGTTCATGTACGACCTAGAAATCGAGCGCGTCAACAACGGCGACGCCAGCAGCGCATCCATCGAGTTTGGCCGCGGAGCATGGAGCGCAGTATACAAAGCAACAACTTCGTGGACGCCACAGTCCAAATTCAATCATAGTTATTCTGGCAGCCCAATCTTCACTCCGCCTCACTCCCCAGTCCCATCGCGCAGGACCGTTGTCGCTGTAAAATCCCCGTTGCCGTCATTGCGGCGCGACGCGCAGCCAGTCCTTCGATCCGAAGCGTGGATTCTCAGCTTAGTGACGAGGGCGCGGACTGACGATGAACACCAACAACAATATGTCGTCCCCTTCCACGGCTACATGCCCGCCTCGCACTCGCTAGTTATGCAAGCCATCCCGCTCCTACTATCAACTCATATCGAAGAACGCGCCGAAATCGCAAAACGACACTTCTCAACGAAAACCATGTTTGAGCCCGTTCTGTCCTCGGCGCATTGGCGCGACTTGGCGGCGCAGTTGATTAACGGGCTGAAATGGCTTCATGGCACGGTTGGTGTTGTGCATGGGGATATCAAGCCGCATAATATCCTTTTGCGTCGTCGAGAATGCGCTCGGAGTGGCTGCGATGCTGCGGAAGGGTTTCAGTATGACGCTTTATACGCTGATTTTTCGTCGGCGCATCGGATGTCGCCCTCCTCCTCCTCCTCCTCCTCCTCCCCCTCCTCCAGCTCCTACGACGGAGAAGAAGGAGAGGAACAGGAGCAGGGAAAGAGTCAAGTTGCAGACGCCGGCGCATCGGCGCTAACACCGCCCTTCGCGGCGCCCGAACTCATGACTGTCGCTGCGATGAAGTCGGCTACGATTCCCACCACGCTAGCCTCTGACATATTCGCGCTGGGGCTCACGCTGCTCGCTGCTGCAACGGGCGATACGCTTGTGTACTCGCACTCCGGCACGAGCGATATACAGCGTCTCGCAATGTCGCGCGAGGGATATCGCGCACTCGACTACGTGCGTAGTGGACCGCATGCGTCGCGCGTAGTGCGCGATGGGCTGGTTGAGAAGGTTGTTGCGCCGGCTATTGTGAAGGAGCCGTGCGAGAGGGTGTTGAGGGTGATTTGACGTTGTTGACTGACATATATATATATATATACCAATTTTCGATTCTTGTTTTTAGCTATCATGTATGATTGTTTCAATCATTTGCTTCTGCTTCTGCTGTACATGTTGACTTATATTCCTTTCTCTCTCTCTCTCTCTCTCTTGGCTGGCTTGTATGGTGAATGTACTATCCCATATTCAATACCCAGGTATCAATTCAACTTGCTTAACTAGACAAAAACAACATTCATTTACAACGCGCTCTTCAACCTCTTCTCAACAGCCTCCAAATACTCCCTTGTCGTCACCCAGGCCTCGCGGTCCTTGCGCCCACGCGCCAGCGCCAAATCCTTGGTCATGATCTCATCCTCGTTAACCGTGTCGACGCAGGCCTTTTCCAATTTCTCGGCAAAGGCCACCAGCTCGGGGGTTCCGTCGAGCTTGCCGCGCTGGATGAGACCGCGGGTCCAGGCGAAGATGGATGCGATGGGGTTGGTCGATGTCTCGCGGCCCTTTTGGTGCTCGCGGTAGTGTCGCGTTACGGTGCCGTGTGCAGCTTCGCTCTCGAATGCGGAGCCGTCGGGCGTGGCCAGCGTGGAGGTCATGAGGCCCAGGGAGCCGAAGCCTTGGGCGACAATGTCGGATTGCACGTCGCCGTCGTAGTCTGAAAGCAGTCAGTATGGGGTTTGCGCAAGTATTTGGGGGAAGCACGCACTCTTCATGGCAATGACGAAGCCGCCCTCGCTCTTGATCATCTGCGCAACCATGTCGTCAATCAGACGGTGCTCGTACCAGAGCTTCTTGGCCTCGAAATCCTTCTTGTAGTCGCTCTCGTAGATCTCCTGGAAGATATCCTTAAAGCGACCATCGTACTTCTTCAGGATCGTGTTCTTGGTGCTCATGTACAGCGGCAGGCCCTTGAGGAGCGCCATCTTGAAACTGGCATGCGCAAAGCCGCGGATCGAGTCATCCGTGTTGTACTGCGTCTGCGCAATACCGGGCCCGGAGAATTCGTACACCTTGATGCGCTCTGGCTCGCCGCCCTTGGGCGTGTAGACAAGCTCTAGCGTGCCTTCGCCGGGGATGAGGCGGTCAGCAGCCCGGTATTGGTCGCCAAAGGCATGGCGGCCGATGATGATGGGCTTTGTCCAGCCGGGGACCAGCCGCGGGATGTTGGGGATGACAATGGGCTCGCGGAAGACAGTTCCGCCTCTGCTTTTGTTAGCAAGGTAAAAGAGAGAGAAACGACGATTGCACAACTACGCACAGGATGTTTCGAATAGTGCCGTTCGGAGACAGCCACACTGTTGCAGGGATCAGCTTTGGTCAATTGCGACAGATATGAAGAATCACGCACTCTTCTTCAAATGGAATTCCTTCACGCGGGCTTCGTCAGGAGTGATTGTGGCGCACTTGACGCCAACTCCATACTTCTTGATAGCCTCGGCGGCATCGACAGTAACCTTGTCATCGGTCTGGTCACGGTATTCGAGGCCCTATCCATATATGTTAGATATACTAGAGATACCATGGTAACATTAACAGTTCCAGGATCCGCATACCAAGTCATAGTACTTCAGGTCAATCTCGAGATACCTAAGACATCATTCAGCCTATCACCCTAGCTGCTTGCATTCGGTCGACTTACGGGAAGATGAACTATTGACCGTTCGTGACAGTTAGAATTAAGACAATATTGCAATTCGGAGTGCACGACGAACCTTGTCCTTGATGTCCTGCCAGATAATCCTGGTCATCTAGTACGTCGTTTGACATATCAGCACAATCGGTCACCGAATATATGATGCATCCGCCATTATGCCGGACATGCTCAACATGATTGGCGAGGAGGCATTCCCCCGCGTTTTTGTATTCCGCATATACTCGTATACTCGTGTATTAAAGCACGGTTTGTTTCTCTAACTACATGCTCGCAGCGACACAAAGGAATTCCACATACCTCGTCCCCATCGAGTTCGACGACAGGGCTCTTGACCTTGATTTTCGACACTTGCGAGGCCATTGTGCGCACGTGGGATGAAGCGGAGAGAAGTCCGCCGACAGAAGAATGCAGTTTGGTCGCGGCGAGCGCAGGACGTAGGCGGCTGTTGGCGACGATGGAGTTGTTGTTGCTGTTGTTGGAGACCGGTCTGGCTGCAGAAGTGGAAAAACAGGCAGACGAAGAGAAAACCGAGCGACGAGAAGACAATCTGACGCTGCTGGTCGAGGCCGAGTGGAGGCCGTGAAGGGCTACGGCAGAGCTCCGAACTTGCATGCTTGCTGACTGGTGTGGTTGGTTAGTCGCTGACTCTTTTCTTATCTTTTTTTTCTTTTTTTTTTTTCCCTCTCTCGCTCTTCTTCTTGCTATTACCTGTGATTTTCCTCTGTTTGTTTCCTCTCGACGAGGATTTATCCCTTTGCTGTTGAAACTGCGGAGATTCGGCCCAGCGGCAGGTTCTCCAGCGGCCAACTTCCTCTCTCAAGGCAGCGACTAGCAGGCGATGGCAGGGTCTGTGTGGGAATGAATGAAAGAATAGCGAATATTTTTTTTTTCTCTTGCAATAGCAGCAGCAATATTTTTATAGCAGATCGGTGGAGCTGGTTGGCAAAGAGGAGCGTGAGTCAGTCAGTGACTAATTTGCATTTAACCCAAGCTGGGAGCTTCACCTCGCCCGAAATGCGGAGGAATGACTTCATCTGTTCAGCGCGCTGTTTGCCGCCCAATTGCGCCCAGTCGCGCTGCTTCCTGTCGATACTCTACGCATCTACTACTATGCATCTGTAGCCATCTGCCTTTCTATTCTTTGCAATTAGGTGCCCATCTCATCTTGCACTGCGCTGCTCGCGCATTTGATTTCTCTCGGTGGGCCAGCTCCGAAGCCGGCGTGGATGTTCTGGCCTGAGCCGTGAGGTGTCCATCGCGACGACGCTTAATCTTTACTAAGCAACGCATCATGGACGTTGGCTGACGCTTAATAATCTGACACGCACGCGGGGAAGCCAGATGCGATGCCATGGAGGCCTTCCTCTTCTTTCGTCTTCGTCTTCGTCCGCGTCCGTGAAGAAGCCGTCCGGTCAGTCCTCCACCATGCCGGCACAGCACCACGCCGTGGCCTACTACAACGGCAAGGTCTACACCCTCGACGACGCCAGCCAGGTCGCAGAAGCCTTCATCGTCTCAGCTGAAGGCACCTTCCTGGCCGTAGGCACCACAGAAGACATCCTCGCAGCCGCCAAAGCCAACGGGAATGTCACATTCAACCTCAAGGGCCGCTTTGTGATGCCCGGCATCCACGATGCCCACGTCCATCTTCTCTCCGCCGGCATTTCCTACCTCAGCGGCGTCAGCCTGCCCGGCGACACCACCGTAGACAACCTCGGCCAGCGCCTGGAAGACGGCCAGTGCACCTGCGCCTACCAACACGCCTTCCAGGACTGGGTCGTCGGCAACACCTTCACCATCCCCAACTTCGACCGCTCTTCACTCGACCAGCGCTTCCCCGATACGCCGGTCATCATCCAGGGCGGGGCGGGCCACAGTGCCTTCCTCAACACCGCCGGCCTGCTCAAAGCCGGCTACCAAGTCGATAACGAGCCGGACGTGAAAGGCGCCAAGTTCAGTCGCCGGCCCGACGGCAGTCTGACCGGCGAGCTCGGCGAGCTGGCCATGAACAAGGCCATGCTGTCCAAGGGGAACCCAAACCTGGCGCATGCAAAACGGGCAATCAAGGCTGCCCTCCGTTGCTTGCATCAGGCCGGTGTTACTTCGTGCCAGGAGGCAGCGACTAACTCGGTGATTCTGGACGCGCTTCGCGAACTAGATCTCGAGGAGAATGCGCTCAAAATGGATATTGCCGCGCACTCGGTCTACGCACCTGAGTTCCTGGCGAATGAGCGTCAGAGCTCGCTCAAGGAATTGATTGATAGAGCTCCCGGGTTGGCCACGAAGCATGTTCAAACTAATTTTGTGAAGATTCTACTGGATGGCGTGCCTCTGCCGCCGTTGTTCTCGAGCGCGGGGCTGGATAGTGAGGGGAATATCGAACAACACAAGATTCTAGTGGATGATGTCGTGGAAGCTGTGAAACGCTTCGATGAGCGCGGCCTTACAATTAAAATCCATGCCACCGGCCACGGCAGTACGCGGCTGGCCCTGGACGCGATCAAGACAGCGAGGACGGGCAATCAGCACGACCAAGCACAGGGAATAATCAAGCACGAGATTGCCCATTGTAACGGCATACATCCTAGTAAGTATAACCCCCTACTATAAGGATACCTCCGTAGAGTTAGTTCTCTAAACAAACCAAAATCTCTCCAGACGACCTGGACCTCTTCACAAAGCATAACGTAACCGCAGAGCTGTCCCCGGCAATGTTTTTCTACCACCCACTCAGCCGCGCAAGCAACGGGGCCATGAACTGGGACTTTGCGAGCCTTCTCGAGGCCCGCGTCCACCCCATCACCATCGGATCAGACTGGGGTTCGCGCGGCGATCCCTGTCTATTACCCAAAGTGCACCACGTCGTGAGACGAGTGGGTGAGTGGGCTGTTAAGAACTCCTCCAGCCACAACGCAACAGAAAGTACATCCCTAGGCGCCAACCTCGTCCTGGAACTATTAACCAAAAACGGCGCTGCGGCCGTAGGCCTGGGTGATGTAAGCGGCAGCATTGAAATCGGAAAACGCGCGAATTTCATCATGCTGGACAGGGATGTAGTCGGTGGTGATGCGGATTTTGAGAATGCCAAGGTCTTGAAGACTTGGTTTGAGGGCGAGTTGGTCTGGGATGCTGAGGATGGTCTGTTAACTTGACTACATATATGATATAGGACATAAGAATATGAGAATAGTATCGCATCTACATGAAATTTCAATGAGTTTATGATGAGAAGATATACAGTAAAAAAGAATGCAAAATCCAAGTGCTCCAGCCCTCTCCCAACTTCCATCCATGCATTGTGTTGAACATGTTATATGCAAAAGGTGAATTGTTTTTAATTTTACAATATCAGACAAACAAGACTGCTAAAAGGGGAAGTCCCTGTAGGGTATAAAAAGAAAGATTAGAAAAGTCCGTCGATCTCGCCAGTCACAGGGTCAACATCGACATTCAGGTAACCAGGAGCCGTGGGAAGACCGGGAATCGTTTGGATATCGGCAGCAAGCGCGTACCTAGTGGAGTTAGATAAGAGAGATCAAAAACCTCAAGGAATGATAGACTTACAGGTATCCAGCACCAGCTGACAGCCTAACATCACGAATAGGAACGGTAAACCCAGTAGGAGCTCCCTTCAACGCGGGGTCGTGGCTCAACGAATACTGAGTCTTGGCCACGCAGATTGGCAAATTGCCAAAGCCCTGCTTTGTGTAGGTGTCGACTTTCTTCTGAGCCAGCTCGCTAAACTCGACCTTGTCGGCGCCGTACATGACCTTGGCAATCTGGTCGATACGCTCTTGGACGGAGCCTTCCAGAGTGTACAACAGTTTGAAGTCATTGGGCTGCGAACTGGCTGTGATGACGCTCTTGGCCAAGTCGACTGCGCCAGCACCACCTTCAGCCCAGTGGTTGGCTGGTACTGCGTCCTCGGCACCGGCGGCAATAGCCTCTTCGCGAATGACTGCAATTTCGGCATCTGTGTCGGTCTCAAACTTGTTGACAGCGACGACAACTGGAAGACCGTACTGGCGAGCGTTTTGGATGTGTTTACGGAGGTTGACACAGCCCTTACGAAGGACGTCTACATTCTCAGTTCGGTAAACTTCAGGCAGAGGAGCTCCGGGGGAGATCTCAGGTCCACCACCGTGCACCTTGAGGGCGCGGACAGTAGCCACGACAACGACCACGTCGGGAACAAGCCCTGAAGAGCGGCACTTGATGTTGAAGAAACGCTCTCCACCCATGGTGAAATCGAAACCAGCTTCTGTGACCACGAAACCGGTCTTTGCGTCGTGGTCTTCGTCAGGCTCAGTACCCGCAAGCTTGAGAGCTAGCTTATCGGCCACAACCGAGTTGGCACCGATACTGATGTTTGCGAATGGGCCCGCGTGAACAAACACTGGGGTACCTTCCAAACTCTGCATCATGTTCGGCTTGATGGCATCCTTCATGAGAGCAGCTAGGGCTCCGCCAGCACCGATGTCATCACACGTTACAGGGTCACCATTCTTGGATGTGGCAACCACCATTCGTCCAAGACGTTCACGCATGTCCTCCAAGTCGTTGCTGAGAGCCAAAATGGCCATACACTCACTGGCAACTGAAATGTCAAATCCAGTCTGGCGCGAAAGACCTTTCTCGGTTGGCGCTTGGCCAACAGTGACTCCACGAAGATGTCGGTCATTGACATCAAGTACACGGCGCCATGTAATTGTCTCGGGGTCAATGTCGAGACGAGCGAAGCGGCGGATTTCGTCTTCGGTCAATTCATTTGGGTCAGTCTTTGTAATGCCCAATTTCTTCAACCGACGGAACATAATAGGCTGGAATTCACGTTTGCCCTTCTTGGCTGGAACCAAACGCTTGTACAGAGCGGCGTCCTTTTGAGTTGCTTCATGGAACATGCGAGTGTCAATAGCTGCTGCCAAAAGATTGTTTGCAGCAGTGATGGCGTGGATGTCTCCAGTCAGATGAAGGTTGAATTCATCCATGGGTATAACCTGACTGTAACCGCCACCAGCAGCACCTCCCTTGATACCGAAAGTAGGCCCCTGACTAGGCTGTCTGACATTGGCAAAGACAATCCTGTTCAGATGTGCTCCCAGAGCCTGGGTCAGACCCATCGTCGTAGTAGACTTTCCTTCTCCTAGTGGCGTTGGCGTGATACCAGTGACCAGGACGTAGCGACCATTGCGGCGGTGAGCAAGTCGGTCGAGGACAGACAGGCTGACTTTAGCCTTTGTATGTCCGTAAGGTTCCAGCTCATGAGCAGCAATGCCCACCTCAGCAGCAATTTTGGTAATAGGCTTGGGGTGCTGAGCACGTGAAATGGCAATATCCGACGGAACAGGAGTAGTCAACTTGAGAGGAAGAGGAATGATATGACGATCCCTCTGCTTATCAAAGTATGTTTTAGCAGAGTTAACAACGTTTCGCAGAAGCATCGCGACTGTCATAGGGCCGACACCGCCGGGAACAGGGGTAATCTGAGAAGCAACTTCGACTGCGGATTCGAAGTGGACATCGCCAACCAGTCTGAAGCCAGACTTCTTGGTGGAATCAGGGATATAATTTGTGCCAACATCAATGACAACAGCGCCGGGCTTAAGCTGTTCTCCCTTGACGAATTCAGGCTGTCCAATAGCAGCAACAACAATGTCCGCCCTCTTGAGGATTTCACTCAAATTCTTGGTCTTCGAATGGCATACAGTCACAGTTGCATCCGCATTCTTGAGCAAGTAGCTGACAGGGCTACCAACGATGTCACTACGACCGAGGACTACGGCCTCCTTTCCAGCAGGGTCAACACCACTGACTCGGAGAAGTTCCATCACACCCTGAGGAGTGCAGGGGACAAACACTGGCTGGCCACCTCGCTTGGCAAGGTGGCCAATACTCAACGTACCAAAGCCATCCACATCCTTGTCATCTGAAACGGCCGATGTGACCGCGTGCTCGGAGATGTGGCTGGGGAGCGGGAGCTGGACGAGGATACCATGAACTGCCGGGTCATTGTTGGACTTTTCAATCTCAAAAAGTAATTCTGCTTCGGTTATGGTTTCAGGGAACTTGATAATGCTGCACAGAATATTGGCCTTGAGGAATAAGAAGTCAGCTAATCGATGTTACTTTTCCGCGGGAAAAGCCAATGGATACAATGTACCTCTTCAGCAGCCTTCAATTTCATGCGCACATACGTGCCTGGTGGAAAGAAAAGTATTATCAGTACATTATTCTCGATAGGAACGTGCTAGAGCTTAGCGAACGTACTGGAATCGGATCTATCAGCGACTACATAGACAAGTCTCTTGTTAGCAGCGGGAAACTTCCAAGCTTCTGTTGAGAGCACATATACACACCTTGATAGATCACCAAGTTCGGCTTGAACCTGGAGTTCTTTGCTTGCAGGTCGGCAATCTCACTCTTGAGCTTTTCGCGAATATCCTTCGCAATGGCAGTGCCATCGATTTTGGTGGCCGGCATGTTGACCGCGGCGGTGCTAGAGAAAGGCCGACGACGGGAAATCACCGTAGCTGCTGATAAGTTGCGATTAAGCCGATGCGCCAAAGGGCGAGGGACAAGAGCGTTATATATTGATAGCGCCCTTCGATGGGCAGTCGGAGTAGCCAATTTGAATTGGTTCTTCACGACAACGAGGGGGTTTCTGGGAGATAAGAATGCACAATGGCGGGGTGCATGCAGGTTAGGAGACCGAAAAGTCCCCGAGGGAAACATTAGCTGCCTCTTTTAGGAAAAAAAAGGGCAACGGTAACCTTCAACGTCGAGCAGAACGCTGCTCGGGATTTATGAAAAACTTAAAAGGGAGTCAATGTTGAGATTGGGAAATGCTCAATGCAATTGAGCAATTACAAGAGTGAAAATATCACGAAGCTTGCTTTGCCTGCCAGTTTGTTGAATTCCAACGCCGAAAGAGAGCAAAATTTCGGCGTTGTTCAGCAATTGTATCACGGTACCACGTTGGACGATACGCGTATTTTTTATTTTTGCACTAGGACGTGGAAAATGTGACGCGCTAGTTTATTTCACAACTTCCAGGGCTTAAGCCCTAGCCGGAAAAACTACGCTGCCGGTACTGGTAATACGGCGGTAATATTCAGAGGCGAGCGCGGCAAAAAAGGCTTGGCATAGTGTGCGCTGAAATTATCGATAGAGTCGCGATCATAACGGCCGTACAAGGCAGAAGCTGTCATAGAAACCCACTGCGCCCGCTACGTTACCCTGAGCACTTCTTGTTGTCAGGCGAGGCTGTTCTTCTTATTCGGAATCCCAAGTATCCAGTCACATTTATCGGCCCAGCATGAGGCCTATTCTTCTTCAAGGCCATGTTCGTTGGAAACCAACTCCCCCGCAAATCTTTCAAATCTTTGCGGTACAAGAAAACTAACCGTGACAAAAAATAACTACAGGAGCGGTCCTTGAACCAGATCAAATTCAACCGTGACGGCGATCTTCTCTTCTCCGTCGCCAAGGATAAAGTCGTCGGTGTCTGGTTTGCGGCCAACGGCGAGCGTCTTGGAACATATCATGGACATCAGGGTGCTATCTGGACTGTCGATGTCAGCCCGAACACAGTCCTTGCCGCCACCGGCTCAGCAGACAACTCTGTTCGGTTATGGAATGTGAAGACAGGCGAGTGCGTCAAAGTATGGGAGTTCCCGACAGCTGTGAAACGAGTCGAATTCAGTCCCGATGGAAGTCGGCTTCTGGCCGTGACGGAGAAGCGCATGGGTTTCTTGGGTACGATTGTTGTCTACGATGTTCAGTACGGAGATGGCGAGGGAAACAACTTGAACGAGCAGACCGACGAGCCAAGCTTGAAGATTACTTGTGAGGAAAGCAAGGCTACTGTTGCCGGATGGAGCTATCTCAGCAAGTACATCATTGCCGGACACGAGGATGGCAGCGTCAGCCAATACGATGCCAAGGTATGTTGCTCTAAAAAATGTTGTACATTCTGGGGGAGATTCTAACTTGAAAATGTAGTCTGGCGAACAACTCGAAAACGTCCAGGCCCACGAGTTCGACCTGCAGATCACCGACATTCAATTCTCCTCAGACCGCACATACTTCATTACCGCATCAAAAGACAAATCAGCCAAGGTAAGAAAAAAGGAAAAAGAAAAAGAAAACATTTTTCATATTGTTTTTACTAACTCAAAACTTGCCAGATTATTTCCTCGCGAAACCTTGCCGTTCTCAAAACATTTCCTGCCGACACTCCCCTGAACACAGCTGCCATCACCCCTAAGAAGGACTACGTTATCCTCGGTGGTGGACAGGCCGCCATGGAGGTCACAACCACATCAGCGCGTCAAGGAAAGTTCGAAGCTCGCTTCTACCACAAAATCTTCGAAGATGAGATTGGCCGTGTCAGGGGCCACTTCGGTCCTTTAAACACCATTGCCGTTCACCCGGCCGGTACATCTTATGCCTCTGGCGGAGAGGATGGTTATGTTCGTGTTCACCACTTTGATAAGCCCTACTTCGACTTTATGTACGAGGTCGAGCGGGAGCAGTTGAGGCGGTAAAGAAATGGATTTGAGAGAGCCAAGAGAAAAAGAAATCTTTTTAACTTATGTGTTACGATGAGATTCAAAAATGAGAACTGAAAGAAAGAAAGAAAGAAAGAAAGAAAGAAAAAAAAGATTCAAATGCCATAAAATGAAGGCTAGAGGATGATAGGTGGTTGCATTTATGAGGGAGATACAGGAGAATATACCTTTTCGATGTCTGGCTTTTTGGAGAAGCTGGCATCTTCTTTTTGTCTTCTCTTTTTGACGTTTTGACGTTTTTTAACTTTCGCAATGATGGAGTTGGTATCTATTTCCTTCACAATTCCTTTTTGTCACTATTTCCTCTCTCTAGTTGTGATTTAATTTCTAGAAATACTTCAACCATTAAGAGATAAGCATCTTTGAAAAGAAAGACGTTTTCTATTCATGAGTTCAACGTCATATTAGAGGCTTTCGAATTTTTAGATAGTAGTAAAAATCGGTATATAGTTAGAAAACCCAGTGCAAACATTCATATGATAGTTGGCGCTCATCCCAACCAATCTATTTCATGTCACATATGTCATACTTTGTATGAAAAAACAGGTTTCAATGAAAAGACGAAGCACGAATGAAAATTCTTACTTCTCGAAAGCTCCCCCTGAAATTTTATTTCTTTTTCATTTACTTCTTCTTAGGAAACTTCTCGGCACCAATGTCACTACCCCGTAGCTTAACATTGAGCACACGTTCCATCGCACTGAGCACTTTCTGGTCTGGAGTAGCGGTGCCGCGCTCCATGTCCTGAACAATAGTAACTGTTGTATTGCACTTGGTGGCGAGTTCCTTTTGAGTCATTTTGTAGCCCTCCTCGTTCCTCCTGCGCTTGATGGCGTCGCCTACTTGTGCACCGACTGTCTTGGGCTTGATGATGTCGTCGCTTCGGTCGACTTTGGTTAGGTGTTGGCCTTCAGGGGCGCCTGCGCGACCAGCCTGTTATCAAACGTTAGAAAATCCGAATAGACGATATAACTTAACATTCCCTTCGGCTAGGAGAGATTACTTACAACATTACCGGTGGCATATTTCTTTTCAGTGCCAACGACCAGTCCAGATCGCTGGGCAGCGTTAAGAGCGCTTCGGCCCTTGACGACAGTCTCGCGTTGGACGGGGCCACCGCGGTTCTTGCTGCCAATACGAGTAACGGAGTCCCAGTCGCTGTCAGCCATTGTATAAGGTATCGAGAGGATGTTCTGATGTGTTTTGAGTTGGTCGAAAAGGGTTGGTGAGCACGTGTGTGATGTGGCGACTGACTGGCTATCGGCAGCGGGGTGTTTTGTGCGATCGGAAGGGTATCAAAGATATAGACGGTCTGTCTTCTCTTTCTCGTCTTTTTGAGAGAAAAAGGTCAAGATATTTGGTGTCTGATTGTGTGAAGGCGGAGAGTTGTTTGTTGCAGGTCAAAACTGGACTCAGTGAGATGCTTTTATATCGAGAGAAGCTTCCAGATTGAGCAGCGCAGCGGCTGATTCTGTCATTGGCGGGGCCGGACTTTGGAGGGGCGAAGGCGGTGTATCTCCGGGATTACTTCTAACCAGTCTGGGAGCCCGCTGCTACAAGTACACAGTGTTGCTCATAGATTTTTATAAGATACTTTGGTTACTTCGGTATTCCAGTATTTAAGAATACATACTTGAGATTAAAATAAAAAGAACGTCTTATTACACATGACTGTTCATGAGTGAACCACACCCAACTAAACCCGTGAAGACCCAGTCTATATGCCATGAAACAAGTATGCTCGTCTATTTGAAATCGGAGAAGAAACTAAGATGATATGGTATGCCAGGTTCTCATTCATCGCCGAGACGCATCACTGGCTACGTTATGAAGACTGATATCATCGCGATTTGCTTTATCAAACATAGTTGGCCCACCGCTACCTGTCTGGGCTGCAGAGCCATGTGTTGGAGGCAGCTTATTTTGCTTGGACTTTTGACTGTGTAGCTCGGCGAGATGCTCGATATAGCCGTCGGGAACGTGCGTAATGTAGCTGCCACAGAACACACCAACTTCAAACTCTTTGGGCCCGTTTGCAGGCGAGAGCTCTCTGCACGCATCCTTGAGGTCCTCCAGGTCTTGGAAGATGACCTCCTCGGCGCCAATGTTCTCGGCAATGGCGAATCGATCTTTGTTCGATGCAATCAGTTCTTCAGGAGACGCGAGCGCAATGCCGTAGAGATGCGGGTGTGTAATGGGAGGTGCACAGCTGGCAAATATGACTTTTCGGGCACCAGCTTCACGGGCCATAGCCACGATTTCTCTACTCGTTGTACCTCTAACGATACTGTCATCAACTAGCAGGACGCATTTTCCAGCAAAGTCTTGGTCGATAGCACTGAGCTTTCTGCGGACACCTTTCTGGCGTGCGCTTTGGCCAGGCATAATAAATGTTCGGAAAACGTAACGGTTCTTCACAAACCCTTCGCGGTATGGGATATTCAAGCGCTGTGCAACGCTGAAGGCAGATGGGTTGGATGTCTCGGGAATTGGAATAACAGCGTCAATCTCCTTCACTCCATCCTCACCCAAGATCTGCTTGACCTTGTCCGCCAACTTATCTCCCATCTTTTGACGGCTGGCATGCACGCCTATGCCGTCGATGATGGTATCTGGACGTGCAAAGTACACGTATTCAAAAATGTCAGGAGAGTAGGCTTGTTGCTCTGCAACCTGGCGGAAAACAGGCGCTTGTCCTTTACGGACAAACACAGCCTCGCCTGGCTTGATGTCACGAATATTGTGGAAACCAAGCTGTCGTAGAGCAATGCTCTCTGAGGCAAACATATAGTCTGTTGCTCCGGGAAGTGTCTCTGAGGGACGCTGTCCTAGGACCAATGGGCGAATGCCGTATGGATCGCGAAAGGCGAAAATACCTACAAGATTATTCCAGATTAGAGAACTGATCCAAGCGCTACTTTGCTACACCACAGTTGTACGAACAACTGTAACGTATAAAAGGGATTTACTAACCGAAACCAGCAACCATGGCTGTACACGCCCAACCTCCCATGCATCGCTTGTACATTCGTGCGAGAGCATCGAAGATATCTTCCTGGTTGACACGAGCTTTTCCAGTCTCATTCAATTCATTGGCAAAGATGTTCAGCATTAATTCACTGTCACTGTCTGTGTTAATGTGTCGGTGGGCATTCTTATCGAGGTATTCCCGCAATTCGCGCGCGTTCACGAGATTTCCGTTATGTGCTAAGCAGATACCGTATGGACTGTTAACGTAGAAGGGCTGAGCTTCGGCGCTGGAGTCTGAGCCAGCGGTGGGATAACGTAGGTGGCCTATGCCCATGGAACCTGGTCTTGAGTAGAAGCATTGTTAGCGAGGCATAATGATTGATCTATTTTCAGGTGGAATAGACTCACAGATCCTGAATGCGTCTGCCCTCATCAAAGACCTTCCCAAACAAAGTCAGCGATCAATAAAATCAATACACCATCACGATGCGACTCAATTGCAATCAGATTGCCAGGGGTGCAGCGAGCGAAGGGATGAGAGGAATCGTCTGGTATTAAAGACTTCCAGACAAACAAATAAAGCCTACCTTTCCAGCCATACCATTTCCCTTGCACTGGTAAATGCGCCCACCGGCAGCACAAGTAGCTATACCGCAGGCGTCCTGCCCGCGGTGCTGCAAGTAATAAAGAGCCTCATGTAACGTAACGGCGGCTTTGCATGGGAAATTAGGGTCATCACTGATGTGGCCCAGGATAAGGCCTAGGATACCACACATCTTGTCGTTCGTGTTGCCTTGTCGACACTCTAATAGCGTGGAAATCGATGGCCTTCTGACGAGCAACCCAATGCCTCAGAAAACCAAAAATTTTTCCCAGTCCGGAAAGTCGCCGGATGGAGGGGAAGGTACTTAATTTTTTCTGGTGCCGTGCGATCAATTAGGCAGGCGGTCTGCAAACGCATTGTGGGGTAAGCGTAATCCTGCAGCGCAGCCAATAACAGGGCAGGAAACCATCAGTATCTATCATGACTAGCCTTTTTGGGCGCTAGTGAAAACTAACATTATTGACGGTCCCCCAGCATATCCGGTGTTATCCCGACTTCGGGACATGATAAAAGCGAGCTGTAGTTTGGAACTACGAGTTTGTCAACCACATCTATAAAAGCCAATTCAATAGCGTTGCCATTTGTCACGAGAGGTACTGCTCTAAAGCGGATGTTCTCGCATCCAATTAAATGAACAATCAAGTCCTCATCTAAAGGAACAAAACGTCAAACGGTAGGCCAGGCCAAGTCCAGGAAAGCAAAGTAAAGGACTCTCAGACCTCAGTGAGAGCTTGAGTCAATGATCATCTCAAGTCAAGAAGAAGCCGGAAAGCGACAGGCCCCTTACACAAAGGAAAGTAAAATACCCACACGAAGTAACGGAAAGATTCTCAGTTTGATCTGCATAATTGTCCAACGTGTGTGTGTGTGTGTGTGTGTGTGTGTGTGTGTGTGTGTGTGTTGATAATTGTCGAGTGTCCCGGACGTCGACGTAGTTCGTTGAATTCGTGAAGAAAGCTAACAATCTTAATTTGTATGCCGACACGCTTATCGAAGCAGGTTTGAGGTTTCCAAACAACAACAAAAATGAAAGCTGGAGAGGGGGAAGGAGGAAAGCAATGAGAAAACTCGGCAAATGTATATAATAGTAGTGTCAATACCGTAAGCGCCAAAAAAGTCTCCGTTTAAAAAGGTCGTCGAAAAGGCAACCAATCCAGGAGCAGACGTGATAGATCCTCGTACGCCATCAACGCCAATCCAATAATGCGCAATCTGTAATCCTAGAGTTTTATAAATTTCCGCTCTCGGGGATTTGAGTTATTTTGGACATAAGAAACGATGTCGAGCATGGTCCTGCCTTTGGCTTAAAAAATGCCGTTCACGATGTTGGAACCGATTGTAGCTCCGGCGCCGAAGATTGCTATCGGCATACATCAATACAAAGGCCTTCTAGGCTATCGATGAGAAGGAGTACTTACCGGCATTACCCATCTTCTTTCCAAACTTCTTGCCCTGTTCCTCAAACTTGCTAGGCCGGCGGTTACCGGGATCGCCAGCGGGCGACTCGCCTTGGCTAACCTCTAGAGGCATATTGCCATAACTAGTAGGCTGTGGAGACAAAACTGCAGGCCCGGGAGGTTTTTCGTCCAGAATTCTGACATAACTCCGTGGGAAGATGCCTTCCATGTTCGTTCGCTCGTTACGACCACGCCACCCTGAACTTTATGTTAGCATCAGCGAGAAATGGTTGAACCAAGCGGATGACTTACAGTCGTTATTCATATGCTCTACCACTTGAATGCGATCATTCGGCTGAAGGGCAAGATCACCGGCATCAGTCGGTGTGTAAGCATACATAGCCGACGCAACTGATAAGATCGGTGCATAAGCAGGCGGTGGGGCCGGGCTAGGGAACTGTGGTTGTGGCGTTGCTTTCTCATTAAGGCTGGTATTTTGGAACTGAGTTGTAGGAGGGTTAAACGCCGGTGTAGGCGCGGGTGATTGTATTGGTGACTGTACTGGAGCGGCTACCGGGACGGCTACCGGTGCCTCTGCCACAGCTCTGGTAACGGGGGCATGTAGTTGTGTCTGATCTGGCAGCTGAGACAGAATGGATGAAAGTTGTTGCGGTGTAATGATAGCGGCATCTGTGAGAAATTCAAGCTCCTGCATCGCCTGTCAGCTTCTACGTGTTTTACCAAACAATGCACATGTGCTGGTGATCAAGCCGAAGTTCAAGGACACGGGGAGGGATAACAAACAGTTCGGATGGTGCGCAGCGACCGGTTAGCCATGGCCTTAGAGAAATCGCCCTGCGACGCCATGGCGATGATGAAAGTAATGGACTCTTTGCCGGGGGCAAACAACGAGCAGATGTTCTTTCTGTAGACTGGATATACGTGCAAGGAGAACCCGGTGTGATTATCGTTGCTTGTTGGGCGGAATGTTGATGGATGAAGGAAGACGTCGAGTGGTTAATTGTGAGCGAAGTTACTTGTGTACGGAACGGCGGAGAGCAAAGCCACACTTGGCGGGCAGTGACCCTCACTGACCAGAACCGGCAAAGCCGAGCCCACTTGCCCCGGGAACACGTGCTTCGAGCCTCCCACTGGCTTTTATAGTATAAATTTTATCCTCCTTCGTGAGTGATTAGGCGTTCGGTGTATGCATTATGAAATGGGCGACGACGACCTTTAGTTTTACGACGTACCCAGATTTCCATCACGCATCACCATCGTTATTGGACGGAACGTTCTGCTTGGATGCAACATACGTTGGCTCAACTGATTTGACGTCGATGGGATGGTCTCCTCAGAGGCCGCGATACTTAGCCTATACCTTCACGTCGCTCAGAAAGCTTATACATCTATGGATGAAACTCGAATCCAGTACTTGAGAACCACCCAACGGCACTCACCACGGAAGACCCCAAACAGCATCTTCCGTTCACACAGTTGCTAAAACGGGAGAGTTGCTCTCAGTTCCGTAAACATGTGTAGTATTGAACATCCCGCGCTTTGTAAATGTCTTGAATGATTCTTGCGCTGTCAGGCTTCATGATGCTGATTTCGAGAAAAAAAAAATTACATATCGATAGAAGGAACCTTGGAAGCCTAGCATCAGGGATGGGCCGTTACCCCCCGCTATTAGTATATCGGCAACAGTCAGTGCATGCAACACTTATGCGTAGAGATCGAGGACTAGAGAATCACGCACTTTATGAGTCTTTCTTCCGAGACTTGCTACGTATCCAGGAAGACTAAGAAAAATGCACGTGTTGTGTCGAGATTGACGTGTGGATACGGGAAGGTCCGCACCGCACCCAGGAGGCAACAAGTGCCTTGTGGGTAACTACAAAGGAACAACTCAACGTCCTCTTTAACCCCCCCGGGAAACACTCAAACGTCCCATCGATGACAAGACCAAGTGTCTCTCTCCCACTACCACCAGGGATCATACCAATCGTATTCGTTGATGTCGATGCCCAACCCAAATAGCCGCCGGGGTGGACAATGGACAGCCAACTAGTGTTTCACGATCTACACCGGCCTTCTTCTGACCACTGAGCGTCCGAATCTCTGCATCGCTTGAGACGAATCCATGCAATGGCAGTGCAAGGCTTACTCGCAAACGACACCAAAATATCTTCCTGCGGTCTGACTAGCAGGTACCGTTTGAACCAACCGCAATGCGGGATGCCTCCGGGCTCTATGTTTGCGCCGCACAAGCCCCTGCATGAAATCCTGGCCTACGGGCTCTAGCCAAACCAATCGCATCCATGCAATATCCATCAGCCTTGCGAATATGTCTATATATATACTGTCGATGGCCTGGCAGTCTTTTCTCGAGATAATCAAAATATACACATCTATATACTCTTGCATCTCTGTCAGAGTCGCCCCGTCACCGGAGCTCATCAACAATATCCGGCGTAATCTCCACGTGAGAATGATCAGGAAATGGTGCTTGCACGATATTCATATGTCTTTCTCTGTTTAGTGTGCTGTGTGTCAGCAGATGAATGGTCCGATCTCGAGAATGATCTAGTCACCGATTTGGTACGTCCATATCCTCTGAAATCCTCATTTCACCGAAGGCTTACCCAGCTGTCCTAGGCACCATTAATATCCCTCTTTGGCGAACAAGTTACTACTCAATGCATGTCTGAGTTAATCACTGCGCTAGATGATTATATATTTGCCTTGGCACCAATAGGGATCTTGACAGCACTGGTATCTTTGATCCGGATATGCGGCAACTCAACCCTTCGCGCTTTTATTGGAAGGGCTTCGGAAGATCCGGGCGATTCTGAACTAGAACTGCTCTCATGTGTATCTGACACGACTGCTGAGGTTTTTACCGAATCCGGGGTTGCTAGGATAACAGGCAATCCCAAAATTCTAGAGGTTGTGGCAAATGAAAGCGGGACTGTAACTGTTCAAAAAGTGAGCGAACTAGAGGGGAAACGCTGGACAGATCTTGAGAAAGATGCCACTCTGCCAAACCTATCTTTGAACAAAGGTATAAAGAGACGTGCACCGTTTTGGTTTCATTTGGCCGCTCTGTTTGGTACTATCTTGCAATTAGGTAAGCATCTCCCCCCTTTTACAACGAAGGCTTTTAAATTGCCCTGACATTAGACAATGAAGGAGTCATTATTTATGCTGCCCTCACGGTCTTCAAGTGGCCGGAATTCTTTTTGAAAGATGGGGCCCGAGCAAATAGTTATGCCTTTCCCATGTTTGCGATAGGAACTGCTATACTCACACTGGGCATGTTTTTCTGTGCTCTCCTACTGGAAAGGTTTTCGAAGAAGCGTTTTCTCACTCTTCCGAAGGAAAGTAGAGTGTACTGGATTCAACCTGGAAATCAGGGGGTAGGCGATCAGAAGTTGCCTTCCTTCGTGGGCCAGACGGACAAGGGTGCCCATTTCACCCGGTCTGTGAGACATCACTCACCAGATGAGGTTCTTAACATTAGTAAGGGACTATCGCTCATAACTGCATTATCCCTAACTATTGTTGGATTCTTGATCCAGTTTGTGGGGTTGCGAGGCTTACATCCCTCTGTTATTCTTGCCCAGCTAGGCTTAACAATAGTCATGACTGTTGTTAGGACTTCTTTACGCGCTCAAAGAATGCATGAGGGGGATAATTTGTTGAAAGATGACCAAGATCTTGTTTGCAATGGTGAACACGAATTAGATTGGCTAGTATTTCATCTATTTACGATTCGGTCGTTCAGAATTCGTTCTGTTTCAAGTTTGCCAATGTGAGTATACAACCATGCCATTTTGCATGTTGGTGTATATTAATCAAAATTTGCAGGCAAGAACCACAGCCGCAGTCTGATTCGGTTGTACGAGAGTCGTTAATTGTCCGCGAGAAGCTGACAAAGTTGGCCGGCTCACACTGGAATAAGACCCCTGCCCGCAAGCTGGCACAAAATTTAGGGCAAGCAACACAGGAGCTAATGAAACTCATAAGCTCTTGGTCTGACAAAGATGTGACATATTTTGATATTGTCATCCCACTTGAGCTTGAAAAAGAAGGTAGTCAGCAAACGATACAATATGACAAGAAGATGCGGTTATCTAGCGGGGCCAAGGTGGACGTTGATCTCTGGGAAGCAATCCTTGGCCTTTACGTCTGGTCTCTGCGACAAGCCAACCGTGAAATGGGCGACGAACATGGAAATCATTTCTTTCGAGCACTTGAATCGAGAAACAAGAATGCTCATCAGGCACGGTTACTTTATCAAAAGTGGACAAATGACGAATCAGCTTTACGTCAGAACCAAGCAGCACCCACAACTTTCCTTAATGGTAGCAATAAGTTCGGTAAATTTGATTACCGGACAGAGAACCCAGCAGACAGTGCAGCGTTAGTTGGAGTTTCTTGTGATTTATATACGTTGGCTGCTCAAGACATCTATATGCATGTCCTCAGTTCAATGCTTGAGTGGCTTTCTGAAATCGGTGGCACGACGCAGATTTCAGGCAAGGAGAAGAAAACCTACAGGTTATCCAATGATCGCATCGAAGTACTCACAGAAGGCTTTGTTAAAAGTGGTCTGGGGGATCAAAGAGGAAGTGCGGTTTGCATACTTTCGGTTCTTTCTGATCGAGGATTGCTACCGGAAATCACAATCAAATCTGTTGAAGTCCAACAACAGTTGGGCGAACTTGAAAGCTTGAATGACCAAGGAATCTTCGGTATAAGGGAATGGCTGTGTTCTGTGGCTGATTTTGAAGAAGTAGAGCACATGTTAGTTGAATATGGATACATCTGCCTGAGGCATATCATGAGCCGGTATGATACAGGAACACCGCTTGGTCTCAAAAAGATTATGTCTATTTTGAATGTGAATCACAACAGCCAGCTACCAAACTCAATATCGAAAGATCTGGCCAATATCTCGAGCATCCCCGGGGCGGATTGGCAGGAAAGATATAGAAATGAAATGTACTGGATATCATCACGACTGCTTCGAATTCAAGCCGCACACAGCCATTCTGATCAAGATACGCTCTATCTGAATGAGCTAGAAAAACTATATGCTGTACAATGTTCAATGGAAGAAACGTATACTGACCAGGAGGCCGCTTTGTCTTCCCAATCGGCCCTTCTCGATGTATGGCTTGAACTGGTCACCATGAAGTTGAGCAATAACTACGTTCAGATTATTTTTGATTGGCTTATCAAAAACAAACATCATAATATCTTAGAATGGTTCATTATGCGAATGTTACTTGACACTTTTTCAAGCAACTTCCAGAACGTTTTGACGATGATGATCACTTATTCAGCGGCTATAAAGTATGATAAACCCGTTGAGATTTTGTTGCGGCATATTGACAGTTCCAACCTCCGAGCTCTTATAATAATGCAAATTGCGGTATCAGGTGATGTCCAAACACTTGAATTCCTTCTAGGTCGCAATTTATCTGTCGGCTCAGGGGAGGAGCATGAAGCTGCGCTTTTTGCTGCAGTAGAAAGAAACCAATACTCTGTGGTTAAGTTCCTACTCGAGGGTGGGGTTAACGTCGACGCAAAAAGCATCAATGGCCAGACTGCATTAATGATTGCTGCCGAGGGCGGCCACGTCGAGATTACTTCGCTACTTTTCCATCATAATGCATCCTTGGAAATACATTCGGAAACAGGGAACACGGCTCTCATACTAGCTACAACAAGTGGAAAGCTGAATGTTGTTGAGCTTCTCGTCAATAAAGGGGCAGATGTTAATGCCATTGGCTTTAGGGGGAAAACGGCCTTAATGGCCGCAACTCTTAATCGAAACTTGCCACTTGTTAAGTACCTCTGTGATCACAAGGCAGATATCCAAACTTTGGGCTACGATCAAATGAGTGTATTGGACGTGGCTGCACATGGAGACGAATTTGAAGGTTCTTGGACGGAAGGCTACGAATATTTGGAAAGATTGGGGGCAAAGCGGTATTATGATACAAAGTACCGAGGCTATTGATTCATAAGACCTGAATATTTAAAGTATGATTTCTAGTGGATGATAGAATAAAAGAAGCAATCTTCTGCCTAACGCGAGTGAAAGTTCTTGGATGCGCTCACATGGCTCAAGAATCTGATCCACCGCATTCTAATATTACAGCATCTCCAGCTTATCCTCTTGCACTACTTACACCCAAGTGTGCATTGAAAGCTTTCACGTTCCTCGTCTGCATGTAGACAGTCCCTGGACCGTTGAATCGGCAGGCCACCCCTTCACCAGCGCTGAGTGCCGAAATGATACCACCAGAAGCAACACGTTCCATCTCATATTTGCAATTCCACGCAACCAGATACCCATTATCGACATAGTAGCTTTCGCCTTCAACAAGCTAAAGATTTTTACTTAATCAGCCATCAAAGCAATAAATTCGAACAATGGGCCACACATACATCTTTTTTTATTATAGCACCAAAGCTCTGTACCCATACTAATCCAGGGCCTGTCATGGTGGCGATGATCAAGCCCTCACCAGATAAGACAGCCTTGGAAAGACCCTGGCCGCCATAAGTCTTCTTGACAGACATTGTGCAAGCAAGATATGCATCACGGCCAATTTTCCAGGTATCCGTATCATCTTTCAGCCGCAAGACTGTTATATCACCTAGCATGGGTGGCGCAAGTAAGAGCTCCCCGGGCCCAGTGAATGTCGAGTAGGCCATTTCAGCCCCGAATAGCCATTTTTTCAATGAGAACCTGAATGTTCCTTTGAGTGACATGCTAGTAGACATCGAGATCATAGCACCTATTTAAAATTCCTATCTTAGCACCCTATTTTGACTTGTTCCTCGTTGTATACGTATTTGCTCACCAGGTCTGGCAAGTACTGGCGCCCCAATTGCCAACTGAATTGTGAGCACCGAATTGACAGTCCGATGACTGATTCTGTAACTTCCACCGTTAAACGTCCCAACGTCATCTGCATTCGTGGCATGTGCGCCTTTAAATTGGCCGGGAGCCGGAGCACCATTAGTCAACCTCTTCACCCCGAATTGGGCTGTGGGCGGAGGCGACAATGGCAGCTTCTGTTCCTGTGCTGCCGCCGCCATAGCCGCTTGGTGGGCAGCGGCGCTACCAGCATTGATTTCAAATGGAGGTGGCGGACTGAATGTAGGCGGAGGACCAAAAGCAAATGGCTGCTGACTTGTTGTAGAAACATCCCTGCTTGGCACTGGCGCTTGATAGACCTCGGTACCACTACCAGCATTAGCAGGAGGCGGACTGAATGTAGGCGGAGGACTGATAGTGGAAGGGCGTCTATTTGAGGCCGGCGTTTGAGAGGCCTCGCCGCCGCTGCCACTAGTAGGAGGTGGACTGAATGTAAAAGGAAGACTGCTCGGGACTGGTGCTTGGTAGACATTGGTTCCGTCGCCGTTAGTAGGAGGTGGGGGTGGGCTTGTTGTAGACGGACGACTATTCAGGGATGACGCTTGATTTGTATCGGTACCATCGCCATTAGCCGGGGTTGGACTTGTTGTAGAAGGGCGACTACTCGGGGGCGGCGGGAATTGACTTTGTTGATTTGGAGGAGGAGGGTAGGTATGATTTGGAGGAGGGAAGTCTTGTGAAGCTAATGGTGCAGGAGCAAAACCAGGAGAAGCCAGCGGTGGAGGGGGAAAGCCAGGAGAGGAAGGTTGAGGTGGAGGAGGGAATCCGGATGAGGCTGATGGGAGAATAGGAAGAGCTGGTTGTTTTCATCCCTATGTTAGTTTTATCGGGTCTAGCTAATGATAGACGATAACATGGGCTGAAATCAAGATACTATGATCTAAACATTGGATGGATCAGAGACCTACTTGCAGATCTTGAGGGTGCTACATGACGAGATAAATTAGCCGATTGATTCAATTGAAGCCATTGTTCAGACAACACGTACGAGGAAAATGATGACCCTGGGAGGGCGGGGGAGGAAATATTTGCGCCATGGATTTGCAAATGTATAAAAACTATTGAAAAGGAACAGAAACGTCGTCCAATGTCGTAATGTCGCTGATTGACGGGCACCTGGCCCGATTTCGTCGTCTTTTTTGCAATTGGAGATTTAGGAAATAAGTTTGTAATAGTAGATCAGTAACGAATTCCAACTAAAATCGAATACTCAAAGGATGAAGAGCTATACAGATTCCGAGAGCAAAGGGATAAAAGGAAAAGTAGAGCTGTGGGAGTCCGGAGGAGGGGACAGCATTATGTATAGCTCGCTCATACTTTCTTATTAATGGCTACACGAAATCCGTCAAGGTTCCAGCACTGCCTGGTTGGCACACCTGAGCACACAAATCAACAGTGAATCGAGCGTTAGTGTGTGATAGACATGCTTGATGCTAAGCTGATAGTGAGTCTAATAGGCGGACTAAGGCAAGCTGGGCGCTAAAACAGGCCTTGCGAGAGGCCGGATAAGAGATAGGACCCGCTGCGGGGAAGGCCCGTCCGCCCCGTTCCTTGAGCCTTGTCACACCGCTGTGGGCCCCGATTGGCCGGCTGCCTGAGCGCCTAAAACGCAGTGGCTGGTGGGGGGTGTGTGCGAGATGTGACATTATTTGTACACACGAGAACCTAGAACTAGCTTGGCGCATGGCAGGTGATTCTGAAGACACCCACTGGTAAATGATCCAAGGCTTTGTTCGTGCTTCAATGCTATAAATATTTAGAAATAGCTTCCAGGGCTTACGTATGTCGTATGCATCCGCGGATGCATCATGCTACTGACCTAGAACCTGCATAAAGGCGTCCTGCGTTCACATGGAAATAAGTACGATGTGCTTGTTATTTCGAATTTAGGCAATTCGGTATGGTGTTATATGAAATTTAGCTTAATGTCAACATAATTGCACGGGTCGTTGACTAATGCTCGAGGCAACAATTTTGACCTCTGCTATTGACAGAAAAGGGCAAGAACATGGTCAACAGTCAACACACAGTAAAATGATACGTCATTGGCAACACAGATAAACTATTCACAATCATGTCATGTCATCGTTGTCTCCACCCAATTTTGTTCATGTCCATTTCAGATAAAAAAAAAAAAAGTCTCGAAGTCATTATAAGAATTTTTGAGGGGTCGAAGAGGAAATCAAGGTGGCACGTGTGACAAGGAAGATCGTCTTGTTGCCTGAAAGAGAGAAACGAGGAAACAAAATCGGGTTTAGGCGGCCTTCTTACGACGTCCGACTTGTCCACGGAAACCGGTCTTGATGGCCGTGACTGATCGTCGAGATCCGCAAGAGTTGCAAGTAACGAAATAGAGACGATTCTCTCCCTTGTTGAGCTCGGTATCGGGGCTTCTGCAAGTTTTGCAGGTAACGTATTCAACTATTTAACCTGTCAGTGTGTTTTCTTCAACGCATAGAAAAGAAAAAGGAAACTCACCAATATAACGACGCAACACGTTCTCGATCTGCTTCTGCTGGAAACGACCCTTGATAACCAACCGTCGGCTACCGTCAACACTGCCACTGGTACCCAATTCAGCGAACAAGAATTGCATGACGTGGTCGTCCGAACGCTTCATCCGCTTGCAAATATCGGCAATGTTGGCAAAAATTGTACGACGGTTACCTTCTCGAAGACATTGGGGAGGAGGAATTCTGTACGATTTCGAGCCGCTGGAAAGAAGATCGGGGTGGTGGCTCTGAATAAGAGAGAAGAATCGAGTGACGAGCAGCTGGTATGGAATGGCTTGTGTGGCATCGTGAGCCCAAATACCAGTACCCTTCTCGAGATCGCCCTCCGGCAGTTGTTCCGCCGCAGGTTCTTTGCCTTCTGCGCCTTCCCCTGTAACACCGGCCTCGGCGAGCTTGGCCTCAAAGTCCCCAGCATCGGCTTTCTTGACCTTCTTTTTCTTTTTCTTCATCGCACTCAAATCAAGTTCACCATCAGCAGCCGGAGCAGCCTCGTCGCCTCCCTCGGCATCGGCATCCTTGGATTTCTTGGTCTTCTTTTTCTTGGACAGTCCTTTGAAGAGCTCGGTAACCTCGTCGACTTCCTTGTCTGTTTAAAAGTTAAAAGACGTCGGCAACAAAAATCCCACGAAGATATGCTCCAGCAATTTCTCCTTCCAAATAGACATACCTGCGGAATGGCTCTCGGCGGTATTCTTTTCCACGTGGGAAGCCTCCGTGACCTCCCCGTTGGCATCCATGATTGTAGTGTCTTCGCTGAAAGCGACGGACTTGCGATGTTTCGTAACCTCCTCCTATAAATACCCAAAAAAGCCAAGAGTCAGTAATCCAAGCCGTAAAATCAGTTGAAATCCGTAAGAAACGGCATTAACTCAACGCAGGAAAAGGCTGGACCTGGTTATCAAGCGCAGATTTGTGACGTTGGGGCAAATGGTAATGCGGTGCGTGAGGGGTTTGATGTGAGTAAAAAATATGTGGGAGGGGATTGTTAGTCGGTAAAAATTCAGAGAATTGTGACGTACAGTATCCGCCATGTTTGCGATGGTTTCACAGCCAAAGGGTTTTTTATTCCTCAGGTTCGGCGAGCAGATGGAGTCGGTGAAAATTCGATATTTATGATGACTCTACGAAGTCGTTTCCTTTCTTCTAGATGGATGCTCGCCACGAAAAGGAAGAGCCTCTCGCACGTGACCGTACCGAAGAATGCTGCCAAGTCACGTGGGCGACTCGGGATTACGTCGTTCGCCGGACGACAACATAAACCCCAAAGAGCTTCACGGAGCTCACGTTGGAGGTCTTTATATACCTTTCATTGTTTTCGACGAGGTCGGGAATACCCTCTTAGCTATTTTGCTCCTCGACTCAACTCCCACAGTGTCACCTGCTACTAATGAGCCTGTACAATACCCTGCGGTAGGCAGACCGCGAGCAGCCAATACAACAACTCCATCAATTTAGAGCAAAAGACCTAGCCATCGCATCCTTCGAATACCTTCAGCTCATTACCTTCACTTCATCCACAAAATGTCGGACTCACCATTTCAATCTGCCGACGAACCATCGTCCCTATCCTCATCAGCATACATGATATCATCGCAATTCAACACGTCCACACATTATAGTCTATCATCGGATGACGAAGAAATCGCTTCCTTACCCTCAGAGACATCGACCGAATCAGACCTACTCTCAGACTATGACGACTCGGACGCTGAAGAGCAATGGCGGGAAAGTTTACAGCAGCTAGAGCTGCTTCTCACAATGGTTATCGTGCCCTTTATAGGCAAATATGCCGGTAGGAGGTGCGCATATTGGGGTATGTGTTGCCACTTGATGTCGTGTTTTGAAAAGGAATTTTTTGACGTAACTGGTTCTATAAACAGGCTGGGCCAAATTCATGGGGTGGAAATATCCAATCGAGACCGTCATTACGAATAAGGCAGTGTTCCGTTCAGCAGGAGTTATTGGTGCCGCTGCCCTCTGATATAAATATGAAGCGACATCCCTGATACATTGAAGACTAGAATTGAACTTAGCATTTGCATGCGTGTCAACAAAAAACACAGAAAGGGTTAGGAGCTCCGTTCGGTCTTCGCTAGTTAACTAATACTATTCGCTGTAAACGCAATATAGATATGTCCACCAAAAAATTGAAAATACAAAGAAGAAAAAATGGCTCACCCAACAAAGCGCCGTCCTTTAAACCCGAGCCTGTCCATCCATTTCCCAGTTCATATGCCATTAACGCCGTCGCCGTACATATCAGGATATAATAATAATAAATACATAATGAAACAGAAGCGATTAATACACAGCGAGGCCATGTATCAATCTTCCCACTTGAAATTGGTTTTCCTTGCCTCGAAACGAACACGGTAGAACGCCAGGTAGGCGCATGGAAGAAGCATGCCTTCATCCATCCACCCACGCAATCTTCTTCCTACATGTGAGAAGAATTGTTATTAGCGGAACTTGGATTGCTCAACCAGGGGTACTCAGAGGCAAAATCCATGCTACTAGCCGAATAAAGGCTATTATCCACTTGTTGACCATCGTTCAGGAGCTCTTCACTGTGAGAAACAAAATAAACGTGAGTCAAAAGAAAAAAAAAAAAGGAACTACTTATTGTCATCTGCCACAAGGATAGGATATATCTCACTTGAACTGAAGACCCAAACCTGCAGCATACAGAGCGAAAGTCCCGCTCCGCCGAGCGGGATTGATATCACTGGTATATTCGATAGAAGTCGCATCAGAAGGCGGTGTGTTGTTTTCAGAAGATGTGAACACGCTCGGATCGCCGGCGGCTGTTAACTGCTGGTAGGATGAGGCATTCGTGGAGTTATGTCGCCATTCAGAGCCAGTGTGCTTGTCGATAGCCACTGCCCGAGCATCGGATATTTGCTGGCGGCGGCGTCGTGGGTTATTGGCACTGCTGCTGCTGCTGCTCGTAGGAGTTTGGTTTAGTCCCAGAAGCGTGTCCTTATGAGAGCACTAATGCTTGTTTATTAGATTGGGCAAGCAACGCAGAATCGACTATGAAGACGGGCAGAAAGTAAAGCATGCATACCCTCTTCTTTACCTTTCGACAGGCATCACAAGCCCCCCCTGCCTTCTTGAGCGCCTTAGTACGATCTTTCTCAAAGGATGTCAATTTCCTCCTTTTAGTTTTAGTTCTGGGCGGTATGATAGAATATCTATCTCGCCGAAGATCCCAGTTGAGCATCAATGGTTCTTGAGGAAGTGTAGTATCTTCCCTTGTTGTGCTAGCAGTATAGCCATTTTCGAAGGAATTTGTGGCAGAAAAGTGTCTAGCCGCAGCGACCACTGAAAGCAAAGGCTCCTGTGTACCTTGACTGGATCTTGCTTCCAGCCTCCACTGAGACACCGCTGAGCTGGAACTTGGTGTCGCTAGAGTATCATTATTCCCAGCTCTAAGCACAAGTCCATGTCCAGGTTGTACTTCCTCTGAACAGAAACTGCTTGTGGCAGGATCTTGGTTTCCAAGGCTCTGATATGACTCAGGCATGTCTCCTGATGTTGATAAAGAACTCTCAACGAGCATTTCAATGGACTGGCAGTAAGGATAAGCAACCGGATCCCAAGGTGATGCAGAGTATGTATTTTGCTGCAACCATGGAGAATATGGTGACCAAGCATCGCCGTTTGGGTAGTTTCGCATTGGGGCAGAGTTGGTATTTATATGAGGGGTTTGATGATATAAAGGAATTCTCAAGGCAGTTTCAAGAACACCACTAGCAGGTCTTGAAACGGGGTTTCCAAACCCAGAATAGGAGGTTTGAAGGGAACAAGCACCCATGCTTTGAAGAACATCATTTTGTCCGCGAAATGTCCCCGCGGGAAAATTCATATTTCCATCCCTGGACTGGCTCTCTGTGGTCCCGTGGGAACTCCCTGTATCATCCCCATTATCAATGGCTCTATGGTCCCTCCTATGTCGCATCTTTTGCGGGTATATCAGTGGTAGGTATTGGGAGAAAATTTCTCGCTGGAAGAGTCCGGGCTTAGTCCCAATTGATCGTTTATCTCACATGGGTAAACCAGGAGATTGTCCTCTACAGGATTTGAAAATCAGCATTAAAAACGATGTATGAGGGTTTTCATTGCGGGGTTTGGTACATGGAAAGTACTAAGTGGGAGGAAATGGCATAGGTTCAGAGCTTCCAATAGCAGTTTCTACCTAGGTAGGTGGGCCCTGGTTTTTGTTTTGAGGCGCAGTGACTTTAAGCTCGTATGCGAGGTGCGAGGGCTTGTATTTATCGTCGAGCCAAGGTCGGGCCGGCCCAAGGTAGTGGTGTTGGGACTTTCGCTCTGTAGAGCATGTCAACTGAAGTCGGTCGAAGTTGCAGGCGTCAAGGCGTACCGGTCGTGGCTGTGCGAAGCAGAGCATCTACGCAGGAGGGGGTGTACAACAAATAAATACCCAGGTACGCGTCCGTCTGTACAGTTCGTGCCATGAAGACGTGTCAGGTGAGTTATAATGGTCGCCATCTAGTTTGAATAGAAGCTTGATACGACTTAAGCTCCAATAGATCGATAAGATGGAGGAGGCATCCGTACTGATAGGGTAGTTGACGTGTATGTCGGGGCCAGATCGAGTTAGTCGTGCCGGCAGGTAGGATCTATGTTATTATTGACAGGTCTGTTGTTAAAACCAATTGCTTTTTTTCTCTTTTTAGCTTTTGCCTGATTGCTTTGCTGGGTAGGGGTTCTGCACAACATTCGAGATGAAATTCATCTGCAATTGTTCAAGAACCTAGGTACTATCTACGACGGCGGCTTTTCATCGTGTTTGAACTAGTATGCATATGAATTGCATGAGAGCCCACCTCTTTGATAATGAAGTCTCTGAAGAGAACTACTCATTAGTGACATTCCAATTGGCTGCAGATTGTTGGGACAAAATGAGATGACGTCGCCCAACATTGGTGCCCAAAACAGAGCGCTTGGCGTCCCTGAAGAGCCGCATAATACTATTTCTCCTGGTGGCAAATTTACTTTGTTGCCCGATGGACAAAGAAATTCATAGCTAGATAGTTAATTGAACTGTAAGTTGGCAAGTATCCCGCGGTAACGATCTTTGACTAATTAGATCAAAGCTGCGCGAGCACTTCCCCAGTTGCACAGCGTTGATTAATGGTCTGTAGAAGATTGCCTTTTTACATAACTGGATAATTTCATTGATTCCATCGGACGACCGGACGTGTTTACTCAAACTCGAGGTTCACATACTTCCTAACGCGATAGAGTAATATTTTTGTTAATTACTATGTATCACTGGGTTCGGAAAGCGACATGGCCTCAAACGCGAGCAGTACTTTTAGCAGTTACAGCCGCGGGGTATATTGGACACGGAGGCGATAGCATTTAGATAGTATATAGACAATGCTACTGGGAACTCGTTGCACAGCCTCAATGGAAACCCATTGGAGTCTCTTCTACACAAGACGTATTCTGGTAATACCGTGCCGGGCTGCCATGTGAGCGAGCCATGCTTCAGTCTGTAACCTTTGTCTAGGTAGGACATTCTCAATAGTCTCACAGGAACGTGGTCAGCAAAGCAACACTAGTCGTGTAGAGACAAGGATCAAATATGTAAAGGGTAGAGAATGTAGTAGTCATTTTGCACACACCGCCTATATCAGTGCGTGAGCCTTGTACATTAATCCAATTTACAATGGCTATTGGTCAATGACGACGTCCGAAATCTGAAAGATGCGGTGAGGATTTTACAGGGGTGAGTACTTCGACATTACTAATCCGTGCTTCTTCGCTATTGCGAGAACCGTCGGCGATGGTTCTCTACTTCCTTCATCTCTCTCTATTCGTACTACTTTATATGCATAGAATTATTCGACGAGTCCACAACTACGGAGTAGAGTTATGACTTATTGACATCAGTAACATCCACTGCGGGACTAAAACCTTAATTGGGCTATTAATGGAAGCGGGACGGGCGCGGGAACGAACCGCCGAAAAGATAAAAGACACTTACGGACCCACTTCATTCAACCCACGACTCCTCTTTCTATACTCAGTCTTACCACTGATTCAGTATTTACCCCGTGTACCTAGGTACACATAATCCCCCCCCCGCTCCCCCCCGATGGTAGTAAGGATAAATGAAACCGATCAGTGCAATCTAAATGTATCTCATGGAATCTGGACTACTCCCTCTATGTACGTTCGCATCTCGCACCACTTGCTCTGCCAATAACTGTGCCTGACGCTGTCGCGCGTCTACGCTCTCCATATGGCCATAGCAACCCGCCTGAGTCACTGCAACTCTGGAGATATAAGATGGATCACTGCATCCATCCAAAGTAACGAAACGCTCTAGCGGAGTACTATCCTGCATGTTGGAATGATGCGATTCCTCATGGTGATTCTCACGCTGACGCGGCATGAAGAGTTTTAGGGAGTGCGAGAGTGACACGAAATTCTCTTTCTGTTGTTGCTGCTGTTGGTCTTGTTGCTCTGCGTCATCGCCGTCGTCATACGGCAAGTCAGATCTCTCTGTGTTGCTATGGACGGAGGCACTGGAGGGCCTGGTACCTTTCCCTTGGTGTGATGTTTCTGCACACCCCTCACCAATTTCTAGGTCGTGCCCCTTTTGAATTCCTAGCTGTAAAAAGTATTGGCGTATCTGCTCCTGCTGTACGACTCTGGTAGCGTAGGAGGCGTTGATGTTGGGATTTGGCTATTTATAATCAGAGAGGATGTACTTGCATGGTAAAGAGACATGGATACAAACGGAAGTAAAGGAAATAGAAACAAGATTACATACTTGATTGCATAGAGATTCGTGCAAAGTCAATGTAGTCTCGGTTAAAGGTGGCATTCTTGATGCTAGAATATCACCAAATAGTAAAAAAACCAACACAGAAAGTAGATGGGTGGTTATTCCGACAGTCGCAGATATAGGTATAACACCTAAGTATGAATTATGCGGCTCTGCGGGTGGTGCCAAAGGATCACTTGCAGTATACGCAATAGAAAGCCACGTGAGTCAGAATCAAACAAAAGAATTATGAGGAGAAAGAGAAAAGCATTGGTCTTCTCTCTCTTGGTGTATTTTTTTTCTTCTTCTGTGAGATTTTTGTGTTCAAAATTTGAACAACTGCTGGGACTTGAGGCCTAAATACTTCTCAATCACGCCTAGCAACAGAGATAACTGCACATGGAAGTAAACGTAAAGCTTCAGTATGCAAGTCGACAGTCGCATCCTGCATAATGCATAATGCACCAGGCAATGGTACACAGCTCATATTGTTGTACTTTGAAGCAATTTCAGGTACGCAGAATCTCTTTTTTCGTTCTTACTTGCACTTTGAATTAATGACCCACTTATATCCATGTATTTGGTACGCTCGACTAAGATAATCGGACGGAATTTCATTCCGTTGGTACCTTGACGCTGGACGGACTGAATTTATGCATGCATGCACTGATTGAAGCTGTCCACTCAGCATTTGACTGTAGTAGCGTGAACTGGAGGCCGTGTACGCGTAGACTCTGTGCATGTGAAGCGCATAAACTCGGTGTCCTTGTCGAATCAAAGTTTGGACTAACGGGTCAGTTAATTAGACATTCCAGAATATGCATGCTTCTCGTGTTATGCGTCTTATCAACGTTTCTTTGCTTTTCCAGGTCTAATTTTCTGGGAACTTGGCTACTCTCGCGATAGTGCAAAAAATCACCGAAGAGGGTCTACTAAGAAACCCCCGTTGGAAACTTGAAGTATGCAGGTCTCAACTGCATTCATCTGACTCGGAAACTTTAGCTAAAGTCGTACATAGCGCCGAGAATGCTGAAAAGTTGTGCCAGAATCAGCATGTGTGTACGCAACTACTCCCAATTTTGCGATTTTGCCCATAGTAGCTACATAACAAGGACACACTTCCTCTTTTGCTTAGGGCGCAGGGTTTGTGTGCGTACGACGGATTCTATTGCAGTATTAAGATATTAGTCGAGTTATTCTATACTGAATTAGACTGGCAGAGTGGAGAGATGTATTACTAGTTAGCGTACCATTACCCCGGTGTCGACATATTTTTGCGTCGGCGCAATCACACCCCTGAACTAACTAGCGGAAACCGACATATCTGGTGCAGACTCTTGTTGCATTTCTTTGCTTAGTTTATAAACTGCTGCGCAATGACTCCTAGGATATATTCTAGCAGGGAAGATCTGCAGTGCAAGCCTTCAGCGGCCCACAAGCTGTTTTCCTTCATTCTGTAGGGCTCAGGTAACGATTTGATACTTGCAGATGCAGCTGGCAAACGGACTGGGATCAGACCTCGAACAGAAAAAGCTGGTCAGGATTTAGTAGCGGGTACCGCGCTGAGGAAGAGAATTAAAATATCATGAGTTGGAATTCAGCTTCGTGGTATACCTAATGTATGGCAATCATTCGTTGCGTAGCAGGGCTTTGCCTACAGATACAATAAATATAGCCTGCCGTGTTAATCCTAGGGTTTCTTTTGTATGTATATCGAGCATCTAAACGAATTATGCAGCAAAAAAGTCGGCATAGACAGAAGGAGAGAATAAACGAAAGGAAGAGCAGAAAAGGAAAAAAAAAAGTTAAATATGATATGAAAAAAAAAATAACAAAGAAATTCGACAGACGCACAACGGATGAGCCCAAAGGCTTGGGTCCTAAAAGGCGCGGAGCACGGAATCTTATCCGGCTGGTCAGGCTTTAGCTTTCGAATTCACATATGCATCTGGATGGAGCATGCTTATCCCAGCAGACTGGAACATTGCTGCCAGTATTATCCGTCACGCTGCATGGCATGGTGGAGAACGCACCTCCACTCTTCTCTGTAAACAAATGACCGACCCAAGATTTAGTCGGTGAAGAATCGCTTGATTTTGTATACGCGCTAACCAGACGGTCGGCCAGTTTAGCTGGGGACTCCTAGAGAATTAATGAAGTCAATGTTGTAGCCCTATGCAGCAAGGCTGCCTCACACCTTTGGGTGAATCGATGCTTTAATTGGGTATTACATATTTCGATGCTTTAGACATCGTCGTGTAACAAATCAAATCATGACACGAGGCGTGGTCTTGCATTAAGTACTTGTCACTCGAAGGTATCAAAACTCTACTGACAAAGAAATATTGCATATCAGCTATACCAATTTCGCCTGGGTGGTCATCATCGTCTACTTCGTCTCGCTTGGACCTATCAGATTCAAGGGCTAGAAAGGAAAAGCCGTGCTAGTGTTCTTTTTTAACTCCTTGAAGCAGACAGACATCATACTAATAGAGTTTGTTACATCTCCAAAAACGCCGGTGCAAAGTCGGTTCGGTCGTTGCATGTCGGCGAGCTGGAGGAACGGATGCCGGCATAGATGGCTGATTTGTTGTGTAAACCGGCGTAGCTCTTCGGCCGAATCGATGCACGTCAAGGCCAGAGAAAATATATCCACAGTGGTCTCCGGCAATTATTTCTCTCTCCATGTCTCTCCAATGCCAAGCATCAAGTGCATTAGATGAAGGGTCATTGTCATGTTGTTTCTGCGGGATACCGAAATTCGCCGACGTCTCATTTCTAATTTTCCCAGTCATGGAGACAGGACTCCCAGAGGCGTGATCATTTCCAGAATTATATGAGCATAAACATGAAAACTCTTCAGTTGGGTTCGGAGGCCCTTCCACGGAGCCTGCTCGCAAGTCGACTGGCTGGGGCTTGCAGTTCTCTGAACTGGGTTCTGCCGCGTCAACTAGTTCAGCAAGGAATTCCACGGCCACATCCTCGTCAAAATCTTGAACCGTATCCAAAAGGAGGTCGAGCAACATCTCTTTGTCCTTTGTCAGACTATTTGTAGGTATATCTCCCGCATGTGTTGGAGGAAGTGCATTTGTTTGATCGTAAGCCGAGGTTCTCGTACCGGTAGCGTACATAACAGCACTCTTTTGCCTCGATTCTATATGATTTCTCTTACTGTATAACTCTCCCAAGTCGGCCACTGACAGTATTTGAACATTCGAGGTGACTGGGACGTACTCCTCATATGGGATGTTCAGTTGCTGACAGTTCGCAAGAGATTGAAAGAGCTCTTGCTCGATAACTGTATCCAAATGATATTCGCTTGAGAATTCTTGGGGGCTTTCTTTGGAGTCACGAGACTGTTGCGTCCGCTCCTCAGGGTCTTCTGGACATTGTGCTTCTTTGCCAAGGAACTTCGTTTCTGAGAAATTTAGGTAGAATGCTGTCGATTAGATTAATTGTATTGCAATAAAAGCAAGCTAATGATTACTTAGGCTTACCTTTAGGGTAACTGATCGGTTCCGACGTTTTCCCTTTCTTGAAAATTCCCAAATTCGCATTGGAGGTCAACTTTGCCGCCATTAACCTCTTGTATCTTTGTACTTTCGAGGGAAGTTGACTTACTGTCAAGCGTCCTGACTTGACATTCTTGGCATAGAATTTCTTGTCCACTCGAGTGTTGTTTCGTTTCATCATGGTCATTCTTTTCTGGGAGCGTTTCGTTCTGGGAGACCTTTGTCCCGCCGCAGAAGTTCCCTTGTTGGGTTCATATCGGTCTACATTAGTCCTTCGTCGTGGCCTTGGCTCGTAAGGATTGAACGACTTCGTAACATCGCTAAGCTTGTGGCGAGAATCTGCTTGCAAAACAACTGGGCTGCACGTGGAAATGGATGGATCGCAGAAACGTCTTGCTTTGAATCATCGCTCAATAAATCAGCAACGTGCTCGGTCCAATCCTCAGGCACAACGGCTATAACATACCTTGCGCCATTCCGTAATGCGCATCTTGCACCCTGAAGGACTTGCCGCGAAATCGATCATCTGCCATATAGAATATTTCCAACCAGAAAGCTCGATGAAGACTGTATGTTCAGCAACAGGCTGTGTTACAGCATTCAATCATTCCCTTCAGTGGCATCCAACTGAAAAGACATTTGCCACGAGATCGATCAGACTGCGAAAAGCGACTCGGTGACTAACCAACCAAATGGAGACATCGATGTTGCAAGAAGACACCGGGCCATATACTGCTTCTTTGTACAAATCATGCCACTCAGGGTAATGCGCTGGACCATTCGACTCGCCATGTTGAAGCCAGTCAGCAACGGCGATTGCGTGAGGAAGCCGTAAGAGGAGGAGAAGTGGCCAAGGGAAAGAGCAGGTCACGCAGGATCACGGGATCCAAGGACTCTTTCTCTGCCGTCTCGCCATTGATCCGTTGTACCTCCAACTCCAGAACGACCAACCGTTTTATCACTGGTATGACTGAGATGATAAAAACCAGCCGTCTATAGGTATATTGGGACTGTCTCCTGACCGACTTACCAGAGGTCAGTCACCAACAGCAATCAAGCATTCTTCCACAACGCGATTTCACAGAGTATAGCACAAACGGTGGGAGATCACCATCAACCAGCTCACTAGAGGAACTAACTCGGTGATAGTTTTTTTAACTCCGCGAGGAAGAGATTTGGATGGTAGGCTGTAGCACCAAAACCTTGGTTCTAGCCATCCTTTATCTTCATTGATCATGCAAAAGGCCGAGCTAGCTCGCACGTCCAAGAAGCAAGTTCATCACATCACACGATAAGCACGTTTGATTTGGCCAAACTCTCGTTCACCCCACTGTTTTGCGGAGCTTGTGGCGCATCGAGTGAATCACCTATAATTATGCCGGATGGAACAGCGAGCTTAGTAGTGAGAGCAATCATCCACTAGCTCGGATCGCAGGAGACGATGCAATCGAGAGTAGGACAAGATAGCAAATAAACAGTCTGAAATCACTACCCCTATTGTTTCCTTCGACTCTATCGCCATTATAGCACGATAGCTGACTATGTATTGAGGACAGTTTGTGCCGTCAGGGTGAAATCGGGAGCTATGGCCATTTGATGCACGCCATTCGTCGGTATGCGGAGACCCCCGGGAATAAGAGGTTCCACGCATACAATAACTGGCCCCCCGTACGTACGCCCGTAGGTATAAGATTCGCCGAGCTCGAAGCCGACTGACTCGCCAGACCACCGTCCATTTCTCATTCAGCCTTGTTCCAAACTACTTAATGATAGCGACGCTCACAAACTTTTTGCTAGTTTGGTGGTCAACAGCTGTATGGCAAAAAGAAATCACAATTTGCAGCGCTCGAAGAAACCAGACCTCCAGATAAGACCACGCCGCCAGTTGCCTTGAAAATAACTGCTTTATTATATCTATCAAACAAACAAAAATCTGCAGCCACACCTGGAAATCGAGAATGGTTAGTCTCGATTAATTGGGTCTAAACCGAGTCCCTTCAAAATCCGGACTAATAGGAAGAAGACGCCTGCTTCCCAAATTTTTCGGGCGGACCATCTCGAGGACGGACCACGTTACCTTCTCTCCTAGTGCCTTTGTGAGAGTCGAAGAACCAGCCAGACGTGTGACACACTGGAGCTAGCGTACTATCGGACGCAGTGATCTATGGCATTAGTGCCCACTGCCGGCACTGGTGTTGCCCCGTTGGGGGTTGAAAAAAACGTATAAGCCCTTAGTCCCTAGTATTGTGTATATTATTATGAGTCTTTGTATTATTAACCCATGCTGGCGCCATTTCTGGTAGTTTCGCGGCTCGACTAATTACTATCTTGTCTTCACTCTAGCTCTGCTGCACAGTCCTCCCGCAACCCCTCTCGAGTCAGTGGCTTTTCAAATCCTTCAGAACTTATCTAAAGTAAGTTGTAGGATCAGGCCCTGGAATCTCTTGATTTTCTCCTTTTGGTGGTATTTCCACCAGTCGCAAAAGCACACTGACCGATCCTTGCTTTAAGCCAGTAAAACGGTTGTGATAGCGTAGGTGATCTATCTCTGCAGCCATTCTCAGCCTTGTTCTCTGTGCAAAAGGCCAGGGGGCATTTCTAGGCCACCGCCATTCAACGAGAGGAGAACCCTACATAGCTTCTTCCCTGTGCACATGCCCTGTTCGATGTGATCGTTGCTTATCATAGTTGACCATGGTGCGTTGATTTGCAGCTGCCCTAAAACTCCCATCATCATTCTATTACGAAAACAACTCAAAATGTCCAAACTCTTTATTGGGTAAGTTCGTTCAATTACTTTTCGCATCGAGTTCTGTGCCTGACTATGCGATTTTTGTGCCTAGTGGCCTCGCGTGGCACACCACAGACGAAACTCTACGTCAGGGATTCGAGAAATTCGGGACCATCGAAGAAGCTGTAAGTTTCCAACAAAATACGGCAATGAGCATCTCAGACGACTGGATCACTCACAATGCGGCATCGACAGATTGTTATCAAGGACCGGGATACCAACCGCAGTCGTGGTTTCGGTTTCGTGCGATTTGCAACCGATGCCGAGGCTGATGCTGCCATCGATGGCATGAACAACCAGGAGTAGGTGTTACTCTTTCTACTTGTACCTTTGGCTTTAGCTGAACCGCTTCAAGATTCGACGGCCGCGTCATTCGAGTCGACCGAGCATCGAATAACGCTCCATCGCGAAACGATGGCGGCTTTCATGGTCGTGGTGGATACAATCGCTTTGAAGGGGGTGGTGGTAATCGTGGAGGCTACAGTAAGCCCATTGCAGCTTAGGTTTTGGTTCCAGCATAGACTGACTAGGAATACACCAGACGGAGGTGGCTACGGTGGACAAGGAGGTAAGACGTGCTTGTTCCATCGAAATAACGAGTTTCTAACTTAGAACAGGTTGGGGCAACAATCAAGGGGCACAACAAGGTTCTGCCTAGAACCTGCTCGGATCCGATATCCTAAGGTCTCTTATCGCACGTACACACGCTCTCTCACTCACGGCACATACATGCCAGGACATGAATTATTTTTCTATCGTATGAAACCAAATTGGAAATGACGAATGGATGATGAGAACTGATGAGAAGAAATAAATGTTCGGCGTTATTAATCTTAATAGCCAACAGCCGGGCAATTATTGATTGATTATCTGCTTTCTAATCTGGGATTTGATCGAAGCAAACTTAGACCGCTCATACTTTCTGTGCTTTCTAAGTGTGACCTCTTTGCGCAACTGCTCTTTACCGCTGTTCGTCAATATATGTTACTGTTTTGTTTTTCATCTTTTTCAGTACTGTGCCGTTTGTTCTTTTTAGCCTTGATATCCGCCTCAGGTTGTCTGTTACATATGGATACATACGTGTACGTCTTATGCAAATGATTCAACATACTGTGCGGGTGGGATCTAGTTTAAAATGCTGCTGACACTTTGTACTCTTTCCTTGTCATCTTATTGTTTGATTGATGCTCCCCGCTCCCCAAGTATTATTATACTAGTCCTTTTAATGTTCGAAATATAATATACATCTAGGCATCATTTTTTGATTTGTATATTTCCATATGCATGTAGTAATGACTATGAATCGATACCCCGGAAGTTCCGAACCAGTCGTCAACGAAATACCTATCCTAACTGTTCCAGCCCGGCAACACTTTTCCGAACTTCACGCTCGGCATTCAACTCCTCAGCATTCGCCTGCTCAGTACGGTCATGCTGTCCTTCAATAATCTTAACCCTGCGCACCAAATCCGTCACATGGCCATCAGCAGTCCCCAAGCCTAGCCCCTCAAGACCCTTTTCCAATAGGTACAAATACTCGGGATTCCGACCACTCTGACCTTGACCCTGACTGATCACTGTCGCTACAGCAGCAGGATCCCGCTCTGAAGGGTTACGCAGGAATTGGGGATTGGTCGGCTGACCGATGTAAACCATGCAAGTGATGGGCTTTGGATGAGAGGGAGGCGGGGAGGCGGAAAGGTCGGAATCGATGTGAGGATGTTGGCGATGGTGATGTTGATCAGGTGATGGCACGGCTGAAGTCGGTGTGTCTTCCCTTATTTCGCTGCTGTCGACCGCGGTGATGCTGGTGGTCGTACCCTCCTGTGCAGATACGGTGTAGAACGGTGTGTAGTGCACTGTATAACCATCTATTTCTCTAACGTCTAAATAGTCGTGAACCTCTTCTGCATGGGAAGCGGGGATGTGGTATGCAGCACCCCATATTGTTGATGTAGCAGATGATTCGAGATGATTTTGCTAGAACCCTCGTCAACATAAGAAATATCCATATCTGGATATGCTTTTAAGTAGAATATATTAGTCTGTGCTTACCGGGTCGTCCAATGTTTCCCAAAACGACCTCTCAATAACTGTCACTACTCGACCGGGCTGCTCTGGCGTTCCGCGATGGTCGGTGCTGGCCTTGGTACGTGCGTCAGTTAGGATTCTTATATATGAATCATTTCAGGTTTTGAAGGTGAACAGACCTGCCAGAACCGTCGCACGTATCCACTAATATAACCAGGAACTCGCTTGTCTTTGAAGGGAAATAATGCACTCAATCATTAGCATGCAAAGGCACCCATGCCAAAGACAGTCACGGGAGAACAAACCAAAATGAGGCGGTGGCTTCCATATCAAGCTCCTATTAGGTGTATGTCAGTACTATTGATACATGAGCGACCTTACTGCATCTGAGTAGACGCAATATTGCATAGGAAAGTCACTCACCCATAGCCAAACACCCAGAGGTCGCCATCGGGGAAATGCTGTCTCCATGTTCGCCCGTCACGAGTGGATTGGTCTGTCATTTTTCGTTCTCAGTGATTTTCTTCCTCCTCTCCTCTTCCTTTTTGTGACGGGTGAGATATAGAGTAATGAGGTCCTTGTGAATTCTAAGCATCAAGGTCTATATGGTTTCAAGTCATAGAGTAGATATATAACTTTTGAGGCCGCAAGAGCCACGGAAATGCTTCAAGCTGGCCAGGTATCTGTATACATTTGTTAGCTCAAGTAGCATAGGCAGTGGTTGGTTTGAGATCTCACCGTTAGAACAACAAGGATGCAGATTCGTCTAGACGAAGCAAAATTCTTGCATGCGCTTGTAACTTTTGATTCCGCTACTTTTTTCCCTTCTGTTCTGCTGTTGCGTTGCTTGTGCTGTGTAATCAGATCAATGTCGTGCTAGGCTGTCAAGATCGTCTGACGTTCTGGCCTCAGGCATCTAGGCTCCACTGTAGCGAGCCTGTGTTTGCATCATTTGTCCAGGTCAACCTCTCAGACAACATCCCTCGACGACTTCAAGTTTTGCAAGTTCGAGAGAGTCTACTTAGTTCAGTCTTCCTTTCTATTCTTATTAAATGTATCAGTTATGATTAGGCAATGATGCGTTTTCAGTACAATTATCCGCTTCCAGGTTGAACGGATAGTCACATCTGTTCTCACTATCAAGTCAAGCCCTAATTTCTACAGAACTTGGATCTTGATCAAAATGGCCGGTCTCTTCAGACTATGGCATGAAAAACATAATTTACCAGCAGACCCAAAGCACATCTCCTTCCATGGGAAAGCCGTGCTCATCACCGGCGCCACCTCCGGTTTGGGATTCGAAGCATCAATCAAGTTCGTGCAACAGGGTGTCTCGTCACTAATAATCGGCAGCCGTGACCAGGAACGAGGCAAGAAAGCCAAAGAACGACTAGAGCAACTTACCGGCCGTTCTGTCGTACAAGTCTGGCCACTTGATATGAGCTCTTTCCACAGTGTAGTCGAATTTGCATCCCGAGTTGACCGCAACATGCCAAAGCTGGATGTGGCCATCCTGAATGCCGGCGTTATGCATCGGGAATACACTCTCTCGCAGGACGGATGGGAAGATACGCTGCAGGTGAATACGCTTTCAACGGCGTTGCTAGCGCTGTTGTTGCTGCCCAAACTTGAACAATCTCTACCCGTACCGCGATCATCGACATCAGCTTCAGGAGAGGCATCTACACCCCATCTCGTCATTGTTTCCAGCGGTACGGCCGTGCGCATCGCTGAAAAAGACCTCCCGCCATCAACATCCCGAGCTCCGCTATTGAGCTATTTGAACCAATCCTCACAGACAAACGGACCCTCGGCACGAAAGAGATACGCAATAACAAAGCTACTAATCGAATATGTAGCCCGGCATATCGCAAAGGAGCTCGCCCAGAACACAACCAGTACTGCCACGGCCACGGGTGGCAATCTGAACGTGATAGTAAACACTGTCAAACCGGGGTTATGTGTTTCGTCGCTTGGACGGGAATACACCAACAACAACAGCCGCTGGTATGAAAGGTGGGCGCTTGGGTTGTTCAATAAATTATTTGCGCGGCCAACAGAAGCTGGAAGTAGAGTTCTGGTTGGCGCAAGTGTGCAAGGGTATGAGTCTCATGGTAGGATGTGGAAAGGGGATAGGTATTTGGAGTATGTTATTGCTTAACATCTATTGAGAATGGTATCAAAGAAATTGGCTGGCTGACCGTTATTGAAAACCTTTAGTGAAACTGGTACTCTTTTAAGAGGAGAGGTTGGGAAAAGGCTGCAGGACAAGACTTGGGATGAGATCGTTGATGTACTCAAGGCGCAGATACAGATACATCAATTGAACATTGGACTCAACCTCTAACTCACTGTCTAATCTATGCGTCTGCAACATATATGAACAAACTATCTGGTATGTGTCCCATACTTTTATAATGCAACCATGGTATCTTATTAATAAGTCTAGTGATAATATTAATACATCTTTATTCCTGCAACTGCAGAAATTCTGTAACAAATCCAACGTTAGTCTCATCATATATCAAAATCAAACGCGAAACAGCAGAGCTTACCCGTCAAAAACTCCTCGAAACTAACCGTTATGTATCCATCCCGGTCATCGTCATAGCGTTTGAAAACCTCCGTCATGCGCTTCAAACTGATGCACGCCTGCACAAACAGATCAAAGCTCATCCCCCGCTGCGGCTGCTGGGCGGGATATGGAGTTGTCACCGAAACCGCCCGCCGTCTCCCTTTACTCTCAAACGCCGTAAACAACACGCGAATAAACGTACGACTAAGCCTGTATCCAAACGCGACAAGCGCCTTCTCGAATTCATCAAAGCTTATGCGCCCGCTCCGGTCTTCGTCAAATCGATCAAAAATCTCCCGCCATGCCGCGAGAAAACGCCATAGAGAAACAAATTCGTCGAAACCAATTACGCCATTGCCGTTTCGATCGAACATGCGGACCATTGTTTTTACGGTGTTGGGGTCAAATGCGGAATAGTCGCCGTTCACCAATGCAGATCCGAGCTCTGCTTCTGTGAGAGCTCCTGTCCTGGATACATTGGCTGCGCGAAACAGGGGCAGTAGTTGGTGAGGGTCGTCGGACGTGGGCCCAGCAAGGGGAGGGCCGTTGGCGGCAGGCGATGATGGGGGTAGAGGGTGTTGCGGAGGACGCCCTAGTACGTTCGGATTGGGACGAGGACCGTGTCCATAGTTTGGAGGGGGAGGAGAATGGAAGCGCGACGCATGGTCGTCTGCTAAAGGGCGAAGATTCGTTGGTGCGCCGGCATTGGGTGGTCGGCTGCCATAGCTATGCGACGCGGGATGCGGCAATGTTCCGGTAGGCGGGGTTTTGCGAGAAGGGATGCCAGTAGCGGGCGCAGATGATTTGGGCGGAGGAGGTGGTCTTTGTTCGTGATTATGATGATGATGATGGGTGTGTTGTTGAGCTTGGGGTGAAGGTCTATGTGCGTTGGCTAACAACTCCGCAGCCTATATATGCGCAAATCGAGTCAGCTGGATGGCGGCATTAGAAGCGATCGAAGATCCACCTGGTCGCACCTTGTCAGGTTCTATGTGTCTAGAATATGGCCATATTAGAATTAGTATTATCAAATTCTGGTTTTTCCTGCTCAAGGTTGGAACTCGTACGCTGGCAGTGCATCGGGATTGAATTTCTGACTGTAGGCCATTACGAACGGCCGGCGTCAGCTTGGAGTGTGTTCTTCGCGCGGGATGGGAAGCGTCAGGATCGAAAGTATTGAGCGATGTGAGGAGGAATGCAAGCCCAGGTCGGGGCAGCGTGTATTTGACTATGGGGTTTGCTTCGCTTATTCCATGTGTAGTATTTGGCAGCCTGGTCTTTAGCCTCACTGATTCATGCGCCGAGACTAAAGGATTTGAATGGGGTCGAAAAGATGGATCGGTCGAGAAGTCGCCGCGCTGAATGGCAGAGCAGGATGGTTGTGAGGTTGTGAATTGTTGCTGAGTGACGCGCAAAGAACTTTGGAGTTTTGGAGGCCCCACTGGCTGCGGGGCTGATGATGGCAATGCGTCTAAATTTAACCCAACCAATCACACAGCCTCATCTATGATTACTTAGTATTTACGTAGTTATGTACGACGTGACTAGCTAACTATGTTAACTAGCCAAATCGAAATGTTGTTCTTCCTGACAGAGATATACAGCCTAGCATCTACAGCTCGCTGCAGCGGATCAAGAGTTCCTTCAATGTTTTTTGCCATCGACATCGATGCGGGTTCTGCGGGTCACTGCCATTTGACTTTCAGGCATACACAGCCTCGAGTAATCGGAGTACGAAGGTGAACGTGATCTTGCAGAGAACTCTACAATTTTCTGAATATAATCACGGCTTCTTCCGCAGTGAAGACTCTTCGGTCATTCGGTCGTTGCGAAAGTGAACATTGCGGCTCTCAACTTCATTGTAGCATGATGCAAAGTATCTGCCTGACCCTCAAGGCATCAATGCATCAAGATAGATAGCTTGCCAGGATAAGTTAAGCCCTCGGAACATTCCGTGATGAGTCACTGCAAGGCTAAGTGGAGAGAGCCTGAGGTACGAACAGCACGTGAGCACCTCTGAGTGGTCGGACTTAAGAACCCACACAAAGTTTTCAAGGATCTACACGGGGTAATGCAGTAGTAATTTCGCGGTATTAAGGCCCAATTGTTAGGCGATGCTATGTAATGTCAAGTAATTTTCCGTAACCTGGATTCGCAAATTTCATATCAAACGCTCATCGTGCTTCACGTACATCACTCGCAGGGTATAAAATCAAATACATCACATCTGGCGTGGAGCTCTCGACTGGCGGTGATTAGGGCTCTCGCCGAATCAACGCTATCCATCTACATTAGTTCGACTTTTGGTGATCCCTGTCAAACGCAGAGGTAAGTAGTAACGAACTCACAAAATCCGAGGAGGATTACGCCCTAACTCCGAGGTCCAGAGGCTCTGCTTACGCGAGAAACGTACATGCTAATTAACTAGTTAACTACTCCGTGCAAAATAAATGGACGGAATGCGCCTACTACTCCGTATTTTCTATTTAGTGTGAGAACCCTGGTCTCTATTTGTACGGAGCATGCCCCGTGGGCAGAACGGCAGTCCTCTGTATTTCCCTTAACGCCGAACTAGTCTGGAACGCTACCTAAAAAATTTATAATCCACCGCAGCGTCATCCCCTTTCAATTCTAATCGACTGAAAATTTGCGATTCCTGCATTTCTTACTTCTCCCGGTCGAACATTCACAGGGAGTAGTAGTATACCCCGTGTGTGGGAGAATAAAAAAATGGCGGAAAAGATCGACTCCGACGCTGACTACGTCCGAGGGGAACAAACTTCGGAAACGACGATAGAAGCTCACGCTGAGAGCTCCCTGGAAGAGAAGCATCTCGGAGAGGAAGAAATGCCGCAGCGCGTCTCAGTAGACGATAACGATGAAGAGATTGAAGAAAATGCCAATTCGCCACCCAAAGAGAACGCTGTCACGCAGACGGTGTCTTCTCAGTCCCAAAAAATGACGAAAAGCAAGACTGTCATTGTCATGGGCGCATTATGTGTATGTATCGACAACGGCGTTCAGGGTACTTATCTAGTCAAACTAATCTTGCGTGAATAGCTTTCGGTATTTTTGGCTGCCCTCGATATGGTATTGTCCCAACCAGCCCTGCAATTTCCCAGTTGGGCATAGATGCTAACAAGAACCTAACTAAACAGACCATCGTTTCAACGGCACTTCCAGTCATGGCAACGCACTTTCACGCCACTCAGAGCGGTTACTCCTGGATGGCATCTTCGTACATGTTAGCGAATGCTTCTTGCACCCCTTTCTGGGGCAAGCTGAGCGATATCTTTGGTCGAAAGCCAATCATCTTAATGTCAAATGTTCTCTTCTTGGTAGGCAGCCTGATCTGCGCCTTGTCCTACAGTATCGCTATGAACATTGCCGGCCGAGCCATACAGGGTGCAGCCGGTGGTGGTCTCATCGTGTTGGCAAACATTACTGTGTCCGACTTGTTTAGTGTCAGGTATGGTTATCCCGTTCGAGAGACATCACCGATTCCCAGACTAATGTGGAATACAGAGAACGACCTATGTATTACGGCCTTTTCGGTGTCACTTGGGCCATTGCAGGTGCTCTAGGTCCGATTATAGGCGGCGCTTTCACGACTGATGTCACCTGGCGGTGGTGCTTCTATCTCAACTGTACGCCTTTCCCCTCTTAAGCGAAATAATCAGTCGAACTAACTTAAAGAAAAATTCTTTTAGTGCCCGTTGGAGGTCTCTCTCTTACTATCCTGACCTTTTTCCTCTCAATACACACCCCAAGGACTCGCATTTTGGATGGTCTAGCGGCTATCGACTGGCTAGGCGTCTTAACTTGCATCGGTGCCACTTTAATGTTCCTTTTCGGACTCGAATTCGGCGGTGTCAACTACCCCTGGGCCTCAGCAACCGTTATTTGTCTCATTGTCTTTGGTATCGTGACCTATGGTGTCTTTTATTTGATTGAGTGGAAGGTTGCCAAGTACCCGACCATACCCATGCGGCTCTTCAAGACTCGCCAAAACATAGTGGTATTCGCCGTATGCTTCTGCCACTCTTGCGTATTCATTTCCGGTTCCTATTACATGCCGCTCTACTTCCAATCCATCCTTTTGGCATCTCCGATCCTCTCCGGTGTCTATACATTGCCCCAGGTTCTCTCGCTCTCGGTTGTCTCTGCGGGCACTGGATTTTTCATCAGAAAAGTTGGCCGTTACAGAGAGGCCATTTGGATCGGTCTAGCCTTTATGACTCTCGGTTATGGACTTTTCATTGACCTAAAACCATATAAAAGCTGGCCACGAATCATCATCTACCAACTCATTGCTGGAGCCGGTGTTGGCCCCAATTTCCAATCGCCCCTAGTCGCTCTCCAAGCCAACGTGCACCCGTCTGACATGGCAACGGCCACTGCCACCTTTGGATTCATACGCCAGATTGCCGCCGCAATTGCCATGGTCATCGGCGGAGTGATCTACCAAAACGTCTTCGCGCAACAAAAGCCTCACCTTGAAGCAATCCTTGGAACTAGCCTTACCAGCCAACTTCCCGACTCAATGGCCGGCGGCGACACATCCCTGCTCAAATCCTTGCCTACAGACCAAAGGGACGCTGTCCAGTCAGCGATGACATTTGCGCTAAGTCGTGCGTGGATTTTCTATACTGCCATGGGCGGAGTGGGCTTGGTGCTCGGTTTCTTCATCAAACATATCGAACTGAACAAGTCTCATGCTATCGCCAAAACTGGGCTCGAAGCACAGGAGAAAGCCAGAAAGGAGAGAATTGCTGCTGAGAAGGCTGCTAAGGAGGCGTCCTCCAAAGCAGAAGCTTGATTTCTCTGCTTCTCACTTGATGCTATTTATACCAACGATAACGATTATTGTTTATACACCGCAAGGAATATCTGCGAAAGGGAACGTCGAACGTCGAAAAGTAATTGAATATACATTATAATATTGGAAACACACTAACGGAGTCTGGACTGGGTTATACTTCGTTTCAGTTTGTTGAGCATATATTTGTATAGTGCTCTTCTGCATGCACATATCCACCCCCTTGGTATGTATTTTTGCATATGTATTTTGGCATATATATTCGGAGCTTTGGTTTCGGTTTTTGTTATTGTTTTAGATTACTATATAATAGATCTTATACTAGGAAAAAGTGAAAAGCGCATGTAGAATATTCTACTTCAATGAAGGACCTGTTTCAATTTTACTATATAACAGAGCTGGGTATATTCTATATCTATTTTTACATATCTAGACAGACACCGCCAAACGCCTCCAATGGCCCTCTAATATCTACCACGCAACAAAACTACCTTGATACCACAGACCGAATCCCATTCGCAAACAGCGCTCTCGCATAAACATAATGAAACCACTTGGTATATTCTGCCCCCGACGGCTGATTTTTCTGCGGGTTGCATATTATTCCTTGAAATTCCAGCTGAATTTGCGGCTCTGCCTCTGCACCCGTCCTTAACCTGGTAATCTGGAATCGATGGCAGCCGCCAAATATGTACTGGTCTGAGCCAAATCCGTAGTCTACATAACTTGCAGCCCCATCTTTTGATGGATTAGCAGCTATGTGTTTGTCAAGTAGTTGAAAGGATCCGAAGAGATTGCTACCAGTAGGGAGCAGATACGCGTTAGGCAGCGCGGATTTATCCCAGATTGTTATAGCGTCTGAAGGGGTTTGAAATCCTGTGATCGTCAGCCTGGAACATTTCCCCCTCTACATACGTACTGTATTTTTAACAGACGGAAAGAAGAGCATTTACCAGTATACCTCACGGGCAACACATTATACCCTCCCCAGCGCAGAACAAACCTTTCAAAGCCAAAGACAAACCCGCCAAAAATGCCCTGGGTGAATAACGCCAACACATTCTCATCACTCAGCCCCTCAACTATAGACGCTGGAAAGACCTGCGTCACCTGGTCCGTGCTGACAACATGGTGGCGGGGATTGACGAAGTTAATGGAAGCAGATTTGAGGAATTCAGGACGCACGGGTATCACGCAGCGGGATTGTCGTAGGGAGTGGAGGAAGGGAGATCGCGAGATGATTTCTCTGAAAGAGGCCATGTATCACTGCTGTTTGTCTGCGGACTAGAGTTGTGAGATTTTATTAGAGAGGGAAATGATTGGATTATTTAACTATGCATTGTGACTCACGACTCTGTATTGCGGGCCGGAACGGGCCGCAGAAGCTTTCTAGAACGAACCCTAACGTATTTCCCGAGTAAACCCGACACCCCACCAAAAATTCCACTCGATTTTCAAATCATCATTTTCATACGAACTTTACAACATTAAAAATGCCTAAAAAACATGCAAAAATAGATTCTAGCTATGAGGGAAGGCTTCTTCTTGCTATTGATGCGTTAAAAAATAAATAAATTGATAGTTTGCGCGAAGCTGCACGTCTTTTTGACGTCAGTAAGTCAATGTTATTGGAACAACAGTAGGACTTAATTAAACACTAAAAAGCTGGTATAAAATGTAGAAAATTAACCCCTACTAAGGAGGCCTTGCTCTAGGATTGGATATTCTTTTTAGAATGCTAGGGATGTCCCTCTAGGCCTAATATGCTCTATGATATAGTAAATCTTTTGCTTGCTGCAAGAGATTCTACTCTTTCTTCGAGCAACTAGAATAGTTGAAGGTTAAATATGGTATTGTTGACAATAATATTTACAACTTTGATGAGATGGGTTTTGCTATAGGGATAGTGGCTATAGTAAAAGTTATATACAGTTATAATTATTTAGGAAAATCTAGTCTTATTAATCTAGAAACCGTGAATAGGTTACTGTCATTAAATATGTTGGAAGTAAAGATAACGTGGTGCCCTTGTTGATTATTTTCAAATTGACTCACTATTAAGCTGAGTGGTATATTATGCCTTAGCTGCTATCTAATTGGTTAATTACCTATTCTTGAAAAGGCTGGACGTCAGATGAAATTATTTTATAGTGATTAGAAAAGATAGCCTCTTACTCTTAGTATATATCATCTTTTAATCTTAGATAGCCATAGTAGCTATTTAATATTAAAGTTTGATTAAGCATGTAATAAATATAATATTATTCTATGCTATCTATTATTGCATTCTTTATATCTTCTTTAGTCTTTAGATATAGGCGTTTTCTTGGTATTGAAGTGTGTGACGATGCAATGCCAAATCTATTTGGTCGCTAAACACGAAGAGACTAAACTGGAGAGAAGAAGAAGAGGAAAGAACAACTACCGGCCCTGTAAGGCGGAATCCTGGATGGAGTTGGGAATAGCTTCAAAGTACAGCGGGCACGTGACCTCGCCCGGCTTCCCGCTGCTAATTGGACTAGCGGCTTGGCACATACCGTCTTATAACTGTGGATGGCCTCAGGCCTTCATAAAGCAGTAATTAGCTGCTGAGCATACATATATATATGTTATATATATTTAAATCTATTCCTAGGCTAAAGCTAAATCCTAGCTACATTCTTATAATCCCTGTTATAGTCTAATCACTTATTCTGTAAGAGCCCAGCAATTATTGTCTGGAATGGCTTTGAAATATATCTCTTTATATATCTAAGAATAAGCTTTTAAGAAATTGTTATCTTTGGTTAAATATTTTTTAAATATTAAAGAGATCCTAATAGAGGAAGAAGAAGTGAGAGTTATAAAGATAAAGTTAGGTAATAAAGGAGAAGGCAAGATTAATATATTTTTAATAATGGCTGACTGTCGGAAACTTCGGTTTGATTACCGTCGAGTATAGCTAGGATAGCTATTAACGGGCGAAGTTAATAGGCTTCTAAGGTTGAAAGGTCTCAGTAGATGAAAGAAATAAGAATAAGATTATGAATATCCTAATTAATAGAAGATTATATACTTAAGTTATTATAATTAATTTAAGATAATAGAAGAAAATTAAATATATAATAAATGAGTGTCCTTATATAGCTTTTTTTTATCATTCTTTCTATATCTAGGATCTAATGGCTATGAGTAGGCCTTTATATCTTTGGTAGTTCTAGTATATTTCCTGTCATACTGTTGTCCTAATAGGTATGATAGTAACCCTATCTTATTTGATCCTAATATCTGTAGTATAATATATATTCTATTTTATTATTATTACTTATTAATTGGTTATAATATTTTAATTCTCTGATAATCCTCTTCTTTAAAGGCTGGTATCTTAATAGCTCAATAAATAGCCTGTATTCTTTAAAGTGTAGATAACTAATCTTAACTTTCTAAATATTCTAAATGTATAATCTTATAGTTTTATACTAACTATATCTTTAAAGTAAAATAAAACTATTAAAAATTGTAATCTTACTAATAAAATTAAAAGATTTAAAGTCATCCTTCTTTTTTTTTATAATTATTATTATTAATTAAATTATGTCTGTATAAAGGCTGAAGGTTTTTTTTATTATAGTAATTATATTTGTGTGGGCAACTATAAGTATATTAAAATAGTAAATTTTAAGTCTTTATAAAAGTGTTTAATCGTAGCCTAAGATAAAATTAAAATAGATAAAAAGAAAGCTTAATAAGAGATTATAGCCCTTATAATTTATCTTTCTTATTTATAAAAATAAAAGAAGCTTCTCTGAAAGTATATAGGCAAATTTCTTTAAATAGATATAAAGGATGTTAAAGAATTAGAAAGATTAGAAAAGATAGAAGAAAAAGTGAAAGTAAAATAAGTGAAAGAATAATAAGAGATTAAAGAGCTTCTAGCTGTTATTTTTACTTTGTAAAATAATAATCTTATTTTTAATATTAATTTTGATCTTTCTATCTTTCTTAATCATATTTTTATCTCTATTCCTAAATCTTTTTAGAGCAATTTAAGTGCTTAATAGGTTTCTATATGTCTTTTTTAGATCTATATCCTTTCTATCTTATAAGATAATAGATATATTCTTTTTCTAATTTGTATTATAGTATTCTTTTAATTTTATACTCCTTATTATCTACTGCTTTATTTTTATTTATTAGATTAATTGTTAATTCTAATAATAAGATATAAAATATTAGGTGTATTTGTATTCTTACTGATAGCTAGAGTTTGTAATTATTATTAATAAGTTTTTCTTTAATAGTGAATAGTCTAAATTTAATTGTATTAAATTTATTGCTTGGTCTTATATTTTTGATATTAAAACCTTTTGATCCTAGCATTTATTATAGAAGATAAACTCTCTCTCTCTTTTTAAGTGCTAACATATCCTTACGTTTCTTATTATAATATTTCTTTATTCTTATTTCTGTCTATTTAATATCTTTTAATAGATTATTATGCATCAATTATATATATATTGCTTAGATATTTATTTTATTTAATATTTTTTCTTATTTGATGTTTTCCTAACTCATCTTTGGAATTCTTTTTAGATTGGTAAAATGCAGTACTTATTCTGTTAATGTATTTATTATATTATTTATTATAAACTGAGTAATTAGTAGTAATTTTATCTAATTATCTTGATTCTAATCTAAATAATATCTTAGATATTATTTAACTACTTAAATTATTTATTTAATCTGGTTATTAGTCTATTAATAATATATAGTTGATAGATTATATTTTATTTTATAATTTTTTGTAATTGTCTGTCAAAATTTAAATATAAATAACTTGTCTCTATTAGATATAATTTTACTTAGTAATCTAAATATTATGAATATTTCTTATAATATTAGTATTGCGCATTGTTGTGCTATTAAATTCTTTAGTATTAATTTTAGAATAATATATTTTGTAAGTTTATTTATAATAATAATAGCTTTAGTATATATGATTCCTGAAATAAGATCTTTTAACTCTGGTAAGCCTTGTATAAAATCCATTATAATCTTCTATCATGCTTTTATTAATGTCTCTGGAATCTGTATTTTTCTATATGATTAGTAGTTGATTGGTTTATTGTAATTGCAACTATCACATCTTTTAATATAGTTTTTAATCAATTTTCTTATTCTTAGAAAATAATATGTTTGCTGTATTTTTTTTACTATTTAATTAATTCTATGATGTCCTTTGATTGGCAAATTATGGTTCATTTAAATGACTTTTATAATCATTAAAAATAGTACTAATATTGATCCTTTTTAAATAGTTAATCTATTCTTAATTACTGCTTTATTATTGTATAGTGCTATCTGTAGTATTTTGTTATTCCTGGTAGCTTCTATTATCTTTTTATGAAAATCTTTATTTTCTATTATAATTGTTATTACTAGTATTGTCTTATTATTATAGTGAATTTCATCTTTATCTTCTACTAATATATTTATTTATGGCTGTTGTATTCTAATTGTATAATCTGCTCTTCTGTTTAATATATTAGTGATAATATTTTCTTTTTCTTTGATATATTTAATTCGAAACTTAAATTTTGATAAATATTTTAACTATTTGACTTATCTGCCAGTAAGCTCTTTTATTATTATAAAGTATTTTAGATTATAGTAATTACTTTTTATAACTGTTTCTTCTTTAACTCTTTATAAATAGTATCTCTATTACTTAAATACTTTAATTACTATGAGTAATTCTCTATTATAAATATTATAATTCCTTTCTATAGTAGTAAATTATCTTAAGTAGAAGGTAATAGATCTTAATTTTCTATTATCTTCTAGTTATTCTAAAACAATTCCTAATATATATTCTGATATATCTAGTTAAATTATATTTAGTTTTTCTAGATCATAAAGCATAAAAATTAATGCTTTTCTAACTAATTTCTTGATTTTCTTAAATGCTTGCTGTTGTTATTCTATCTAATTAAATTCTTAATCTTTTCTTAATAATTCTATGATTAATTATATTATTTCTATATAATTCTTTAAATATCTTCTGACGTATTCTATTGCACCTAGAAACTGTTATATTTTATTGATATTTATTAAGATAGACCAGTTAAATATTGCATTTTTCTTTTCTAGCTAGATCTTTAATCCTTCTAGTATATAAACTATTTCTAAGTAATTGATAGTTATAGTGTTAAACTTACACTTCTTAATTTTAAGTATCAATCCTTTATTTATAAGTATTATTATAACTAGTTATATATATTCTTTATATTCCTTTAGATTTTATAAGTATATAATAATATTATTAAAGTAGACTATAATAAACTTGTTTAAGTATTTTTATAGAATATATATTATATATTATACAAATTGTGCTGATAAGTTCTTTAAACCTATAGATGCAACTACTTATTTAAACAGTCTTTTATCCATAAAGAATATTATTTTCTAAATATCATCTTCAGCTATTTGTAGGTTATAATAATCCTATTAAATATCAAAGAGTATTATGATCCTTGCTTTCTACAAGAGATCTTTCTTCTATTCCTGATAAGATGTCTTATTTATATTATTTACTGTTCCATTATTTAGTGCTCTGTAGTTAATAACTATTCATTTAGTTATATCTTTCTTATTAATAAATATTAATCATGCTAATGTCTTTCCATGTCCTAATTGTATATATATTACTTTATAAAACCTGTCGGTAAACTTATTCTCAAGTTCTAGTTTATCTCTTGATTTGTGGTATTACTTAACTAAGAATAATATAAATCCTTTTTTTAGTTTAATTTATACTTCAAATTCTTTGTTATATATTAATAATCACTATTTTTTCTTTATAAATAGTTCAATAAACTTATAGTATTTCTTAGGTAATTTTGCTAATATTTCTGTAAGTTTCTTTTTATATAATTCTTTTGATTTTAATTTTATCTTCTGTGTCCTTTCTATAATTCTTATTTTCTTGATTATTTGTGCTTATTAGATTATCTTAATTTCTTTTATTTTATTATTTTTGATTTATATCTCTTTTTTATCACTTAAGTCTCTTTAACCATTTTATGGCTTTTTTATATTTCATACTTTATTTTCTTTGTTGATATATTTAATATCTTTAGCAAACATCACCTTTTATTTCTATTTTTTTGTCTTTTGTGCTAACCCTTTAGCTTTTAGTAGTATACTAAGGATTTTCTTTGATTTCTTATATAGCTGTGCAATTTCTTTAATATTTTTTTTTTTTTAATTATTTATGTTTTCAGCTTCATCTTATCAATGATTACTATTTCTTTTGTTTAGTTAATTATTAGATTTTGCATTTGTAACTATGCTATTTTAAATATAGTATTATAATATTCTCTTAATATTAATATGATATTGAGCATAACTGTTGTGGTGTATTATCCTGATTTTATAATAATATTTAATACCTATCTTTTATAGTCTTGACTGATTGTTTCTTCACTAATAGAGATAATTATTACCTATTTATTAGTCTAGGTTATAGGTAGTCCTGCTTTTTTCATAAATTCTTTTTTAATATAATTATAAACTGCTCTTAAATCTAATAAGATTCTTGTATCTTTTCTATTGATCTTTATTAGTATTATTACTGTTTAACTAACTGCTTTCTATTCTATAATTATTGTAATAAATTCAGTTATAATTATATGCCTTTCTTAATATTTTTGCCAATATTTGAAATATTCTTTAATACTATAATAATATTGTTTATGTAGTCCTTCTGCTTTGTATTTGGTGATTATAATATTATTATGATAGGGATATACAGATTCTTAATAGATACACTAATATTCTATCTATTCTTATGGATATTCAAATCTTGATTCTTTAATTACTTCTAGGATTCTCAGAAACCATCTCTTTTATTCTTTCTCCGCAAGATGTATTTTATATGATGAATTATAATATATTGTCTAATATACTTCCCAATGCAAATTTCCTTTTAGTGCTAGATAGTGATGGCAAGAGTAACTTCTTATATGTCTAGTTATTCTATTGTAAAAGCGTCATCCTTGCTTATGTGATATATATTTATATATATTTGCTAAAAATGCATGCATTTGTCTATATTATTAGTATATATAATATGTCTATTCTTTATAGTGTTTATATTCTTTAATATGATCTTTTTATTTTTTTTAAGACCTCTTCCAGCAAGTTGTGTTTGCTAATATGTAACTACACTAGTCATTCTCTTAAGGCTAAATAATATTATTCTATGCTTCTTTTGATTTTTTCTTAATAGGGTTTTTGTCTAATTCTTGGTATAGATTCTTATGAGTTATTATTGTTGGCCTATTATCCTATAATATTGATTAAGTATAAAGCAACTCTTTTAATAGGGATTTTGCTTGAGTATCTTCTATACCAAAGTCTTCTATATTAATTTCTTTTAAATTAGCGTCTTTACTGTATTCTTCTAATAAGTCTTTTATATTTTCAAGATGATATGTGAGAAATATCTGGCTAATTGATTCTTCTCTTAAATTATAAGATTAGCATCCCTCCCTTATATCAGTACTAATTTATCTTATTTATTTAATACTTCTTCTAAGATTGAATCTCTCTTGTCTTTTATTTTTCTTACTTAAATTATTAAGTATTTCTTTTAGTTATTTTAGAGCCTTCTACTCTTTAGTTTATTATATTTATTCTGCTTGGATTTATTTATAATTCATTATCTATTCTAATTATTGTTTTTTGTCTTTGACTGATTGCTTTAAATCTTTATTGGAATTAATCTTATTATCAGCTATTTCATTAGCTTTGCTGCTATTAATTAAAATCAGTAGAATCATTATTGTGATTTGCTTTTTTAAATCTAAAATAGCTAGTTTTTAGTTCTTTTTTAACTTTTGGTATTAATTTGCAAAATAACCTGATTTTCTATAATTAAAGCAAGCTTTATTCTTTTTTAGTTTGTCTTTTTCCTTTTTAGATAAGATTACATTTAACTGTATTATTATATCTCTATTCTTATCTTTAATTTATTTTTAATAAGTATTTACTTTGTTTCTTTTAAACTCTCTTTTTTTTATTTATTAAGTATAGATAGTTAAATTAATCTAAGATATTACTTCTATTATTACTTAAAATATTTTAGGTTATGATATTATTATTAAGATTTAGTCTTTAATATTGTCTTTTAGTCCTTTATAGAACTAATCTCTGAATCCTTGATTATTCTATAATAGTTTTTCTAATATCTATAAGAATTTTAAAATATATTTTCCTATTAAGGTTTATTATTTAATATGTTATATCTTATTAATAGCTTTGATTTTCTTATTAATAGTTCTCTATAACTGGTTAAGTTTTTCTTTATAGTATTAATAACTAGAAAATATTATAATTGTCTTAGAGTTTCTTTATTCTTTATTGCTATATGTGTGGTACTAATTAGTGATATATAGAGTAAATTATTTTATAACTTCTCTATTAAGGAAGCTTAATGCTGCTAGTATTTTATTAGACTTATTTATAATTTATTTACTATTATATATAAAATAGAGTTATATCTAAGTAAGATATATCTTAAAGATTCTGTCGGAAACTTCGGTTATTTACCGTCGAGTATAGCTAGGATAGCTATTAACGGGCGAAGTTAATAGGCTTCTGGTATACGAAAGTTGTAAAGAAACAAATGAAGTCTTAAAACAAGATAGAATATCCTGATCGATAGAAGATCGTATACTCAAGTTATCTCAGTGAATTCAAGACGATAGAA